>NC_057797.1:368501178-368779567 GCF_018294505.1 Triticum aestivum | reverse complement strand
ACTGTCGAGGGGAAGTAGGCGAGCTGCGTCCGCCGCGCCGCCAGCTCACTCTCCGGTGGCTCCCGCTCCGGCGTCCTTGGCCGTCCCTTTGCCCTTATTTGTTTTGGGGGCCATGGTGGCTGCGAGAGGTGAGGGGCGGAGGACAGCGAAGACGCAGCGGCCGCAAGAAGGCGCAGAAGCTTGAGGAGGAAGGGAAAAGGGGGCAGCGGTTCCGAGATTGGAGAAGATGCAGGGGTAAAGTGAGCAGCGCGCCCGCGGTTATTCCTCTTTTTATGGGGAAGGCGCGGGCCGCCTCCTCTCCAATTAACCATGATGTGATGCATGCGTGCGGGAACCGCCCCACGCACGACCCCCACGTCATGCACGACCCTCCACATCGCACGTTCAACGCGGGTCGTGGGGAAGCGCAGCGGACGAGAAATTACTGCGGTAAAATCCCACCCTGACTGCCCACGCACCATTTTGGGCCTGGCCCAACAACGCATCGCGCTTATGTATGGCCCAAGCCCGGGGGCTCTTGTCGGTGTACAAAAGTAGGGGCTCTCCTTTTGACCCCTTTACTTGTGCACGGGCAGTCAGAGCCACGCGCCACGGCCACACTTAGCAAGGCAGGGGAGGGAAGCCGGAGAGAAGCCGAAGCACGAGACAACCAAAGCAGCACCAAGACCAGAAGCGCGGGAGGGCAAGAGGGCGAGGTGGACTCCCTCTGCAAGATCCTTGCCGGGGCGGCCCCCCGCAGCCCCAGCAAGAGCCTTGCCGGGGCAACTTGCCCAACGCCAGTAGAGTGAGCCACCCTTGAGCCCACAGGCTCCGACCCAATAAACTGCGTTGGGACCAGGGCTCGGGAGGCACCTCCGTGGTGGCATGCAAACCTTCATCAAGATCATTAACATATGAGATCAGATGAAGACCAGAAGACGGCGACCCTCGGCAGGATCCTAGTCGAGGAAATCCACAAGACCCCCAGCAAGACTCTTGCCAGGGATGACAGCAACGCCACAGCAAGACCCTTGCCGGGCCCCCGGCAAGACCCTTGCTGAGGCCATCAGCAGGGCCACTGCCAGGCCCGCACTAGCCAAGACTCCACCGACGTTCGCATGCAGCTGCCAGCCCAACCAGCTGGGCAGGCACCTGCGTGGCAACATGCAGCTTCCAGGCCAAATCAGCAAGTGCCTGCGTGGAGGCATGCAGATCTTCATGAAGGCCCTACCACCACGCCACCTCAGCTGCTTGCCTACCTACATGGCACTGCATGCATCGCTAGCTTGGGCGTGTGTCAAAGCGAGGCGGAGCGGCGACGGACGGGACGGGCCTCGTTCCCGTCCCCGATAAAGCTAATGGACACCTGCGTAGCGCATTTAATGCGCCTTGTCCCATAATGTCGTGCGATAAGATCGTGCACTGTAGGCCTTTCCACCTCCTGTGTGCCACTGTGGCAACCCCTTTTTCCTGTAAAAGGAGGCACGAGGCGACCAGGAGAGGGATTCGGCTTTTTGGAACAGCACAGCCACCGTATCTAGTTCAGAAAGCTCAAGAACACTCAATACATCCACCAAAGCAGGACTAGGGTTTTACGCATCCTCGCAGCCCGAACCTGGGTAAACAATCTGTGTGCTAGACCTGCTCTTCTCATGACCCAGCGCCCACCGACCGTAGAAGGGATCCCAGTGACCCCATAGGTGTCGTTCCCACCAACAATTACTTTCTCATATTACTGTTCCAAGTATTGTCTGTCTATAAAATAAAGGGGGTGTTGATCCTAATGTGTGGGCTTTGCATTCCAAAGGCATATCCATATAGTGCACCATCTAGGGGGAGCCCATTTATATTTTGTAGATGTTGGGTTTGCATGTTATCTTATCACATATTTGTGCAAATCCCGTATTGTCATCAATCCACCAAAAAGGGGGAGGTTGTTAGGGCATATTTCTCCCTTAGTGATTTTGGTGATTGATGACAATGCATTTGCGGACTAATCGTGTGCTTTCAACATTTCAGATAATCTATCTTATGGCACAAGATGTTTTGAACCCCTCTAGATATTGATGAAGACGGTGTTTTCTTGCGTTTCTTTTTCGGTGGACTTGAGTTGTAGGAACACCATACTATTACGAGGGCGTTCGCTTCGGAAAGGTTTGGGTGGAATCAACATGTACACTATCTCTGCACCCTTGTTTGTTCCCGACAATGGAGCTTGTCCTTCCTTGTGTTTGAACCTTGCCAAAACAGACTAAGTGGTAGTACTGCTCTGCACAACGGTACTACCGCTCCAGCGGTACTGCTGTTGTGCAGTACGGCTCCTACTTCCGCCTAATTTGGTTGTTCTGTAAACGGGCGGTAGTAGAGCGGCAGTTCGCCATGGTAGTACCACTCCTGCGGTACTACGGGGCTAACTAGCTCTCAACTACCGCGGGTTTATGAGACACCTACAAGTTAAGCGGAAGTACCGTTGCTATCCACGGTAGTATCGCTCCAGCGAAACTACCGCTGGCTAGTACCGCAGCATGTACCGCTTATTTTTTTGTTCTGGGGCGGCACTACCGCCATGCCCTCCTCTACTACCACGGGTATCGGTTGTTGTTCATCTCCACGCGGTAGTACCGTTGGAGAGCGCGGTAGTACCGCTCAGGCGGCACTACCGTTCCCCTGATCTGCTCAGCTTGAACTAGGTGGCCGACACTTCTGTGCCAGCGGAAGTACTGCTCATCCGAGCAGTACTACCGCTTATGCACGGGCTGTGGGAGCATAACGGCTGGATCTTTCCTCCCTCTATAAAAAAGAGTCGTCTTTCTTCTAGTTGACTACCTCTTCCTCCCCCAAGCTCCATTGTTGATCCAAAGCTCATTCTTGCCTGATCCCTCTCCCTAGCCAATCAAACTTGTTGATTCGTTGGGGATTGCTTGAGAAGGTCTAGATATACACTTCCACCAAGAGAAATTTGATCCCCCCACTAATCCCTCGTGGATCTTGTTACTCCTGGGTGTTTGAGCACCCTAGACAGCTGAGGTCACCTCAGAGCCACACTCCATTGTGGTGAAGCTTCATGGTGTTGTTGGGAGCCTCCAATTCGGTCGTGGAGAGTGCCCCAACCTTGTTTGTAAAGGTCCGGCTGTCTCCTTCAAGGGCACCACTAGTGGAATCACGACATCTCGCATTGTATGAGGGCGTGAGGAGAATACAGTGGCCCTAGTGGCTTCTTGGGTAGCATTGTGCGTCCACACCGCTCCAACGGAGACGTACTTCCTTTCAAAGGGAAGGAACTTCGGTAACACATCCTCGTCTCCAGTGTCTCCACTTGGGGTTATCTCTCACCTTTACTTTGTGCTTGCCTTACTTGTGTTGTCTCCTTACCTTACTTGTGTTGCTAGCACCATATAGGTTGCTCACCTAGTTGCATATCTAGACAACCTATTTTTTGCTAACCATAATTTGTTAAGAAAAGTTAAAAATTGGTAGTTTCCTTTTCAGTCTCCCCCTCTAGTCAACCATATCGATCCTTTCAAAGAGTGTGGGGAAGAAAGCCCCTCTATGTTGGCAAATACATGATACAAGATACATGCGGGCCAACTCCACCCTTACAATCTCAAAGCTACTCTCTCGCGCTCGCCCACATAGCTAACGCCCCAAAGACGGCTTCTACATCTCCCTTGAATAGTCCTGATGTCCTCCACATCCGCCCTTTCTGCTCAATAGTTTGCATCAAAACTCTCACGGAAGGAGAGGCACCCTAAAACACGATGGCATTGCGGTGCTTCCACATCTCCCACATGACTAACAGTAAATCTGCTCGGACGTCCTTCATATGCATGTGGGAGGTGGACTTGCTAACACACCAATCCACTAGCATTTCATCCCCTCCCAGTGCACAATCCTGTCTGTCCATCACTCCGTAAATGATACATCAAAATTCCCTAGCAAACACACAACTCGGGAGGATGTGGTTAATCGTCTCCTTTTCCTGAGCATAAAATGGGCAGGCATCCTAATGATCCAGACCCCGTTGTTCAAGTCGGTCGTAGGTCCAACACCGGTTCTGAAGGGCTAGCCATGCGAAAACCTACACCCTAGCGGTGTCGTGGATGACTATGTAAACTTGGATGTGGGTGAAATTTGTCGGCCCTAGAACTTGGCCTCGTAGGCGGATTTGCATGAGAATTTCCCACTCGTCTCCCAATTCCAAGTGATGGAGTCCATACCCTCCTGGTTGAGTTCCACCCGAGCCACCTGCTCCCATGGGTCCATGTATTCATTGAGAATTTGGGCCGAAATCTCTGGCCCAACACCCAGAGCCCAAGATCCCAATGATAGCGCCTGAAAAACAGTCCTTTCTGCCCAGACACTCGGTCAAACTGATGCATACACAATGGGTGCTAGCTCCTGCACCCTGAAACCATGGAGCCACCTGTCTTCCCAATAAAGGGTGTTGATGCCATTCCTAAGTGTGGCATGGGATGCCGCTGCGCATAGAAGCATTGGTTTAGCAGGCACCTCAATCTGAAACTCTGCCCATGGTCTGGAATCATCAGTCTGTTGTAGCAATGGCCATCTTGTGTGCATAGCAATATTCAACCACTTAAGGTTGGGCAACCCTAAGACTCTTGCCCACTTTGGTGCACACACGGCCTCACAAGCCACTGCACATTGGCCACCATTTTCTCTAGCACTTGCACTCCGGAGGAAACCTCTTTTCCTCTACATATATGAGTCATTGTTGTGATTACCTTCTATGGTATGTATGAGAATTGCACAAAGGACCGAGTTCACCAGCAGTAGTCGGACACTCTTTGGCATCGTACCACCTCTCCACTTTGGCAGGCATATTGCAAGGTTACCCACGAGTCCCATAAGTTGTGTCGCGGTCTGTCTCCTGATTGTTAGGGGGTCCAAGGTACTTGCAGGGGTTAGTGCCTACTGAGCACCCCAATACCTCCTCCACCCGCTGCATAGTTTGCTCATCGCATCTGATTGGCAGTGCTTCACTCTTGGCAAAATTGAATTTCAATCCCGAGGCTTCTCCAAACATGTGCAGGATCAATGCACAAGCTTGCAAATCCAAAATTGTTTGGCTTAATGAAAAGCATGACATCATCCGCAAACATTGATAGTCTTTGTTTCATGCCCGTGTTTGCTAATGGTGCAAAGATTCCATGCGTCGTGGCTAAGTCCACCAGTGCAGCGACTCCATGGCTAAGATGAAAAGCATGGGGGATAGCAGAGCCCCTTGCCGCAAACCATAGAAGTTGTAGATGGGCCGGCCTGGCATCCCATTAACCATATTCCGAGTTGAAGAGTTAACTAACAGCCCACATATCCAAGCAATCCACCTTGGCCCAAAGCCCGATGCTTGCAAGACCTCAATAAGAAAGACCCACTGGACCGTGTCAAAAGCCTTGGTGATGTCGAGCCAGAACATCACAGTTGCCTCCCGGAGAGCATGGAGTCTACGGGTCGTGCGTTGCACCAAAGTTATCATGTATGGATCTCCCTTTTACAAAGGTGCTTTGATGATTTCCCACAAGTTTTGGAAATTCTGCAGCCACTCTATTGGCCAACACTTTGTCAAAAAACTTGATTGCTCTGTGGACAAGGCTCACAGTCCTATAGTCCTTAATATTCATCGCTCCATCAATATTAGGAAGAAGCGTGACAACCGCTTTGTTGATCGCGGGCAAGCCTCGCATATCACCTCCGTCGAATAACTCAAAAGACTACATGATGTCTTCCTTGATAATATTCTGGCATACCGCATAGTTTGATGCTCATGTAGTTAACATTCATTCACATGTTAATGTAGTAAAATTTTGCGTGTTTTTAGACAAATAGATGAGTCTCGAGCATAAAAGCACAGGTCAAGTTGGTATGTACCATGAACTAAGTGCAGTACATGTTTTGAATCAGCTTATATTGAGATGTTACCCCCTCTCATATTGTATAAATATAGGTATGTCAAGGTATCCGCAAACTCATGCAACTACCAGCAAATTGAGCGACCGGTAAAAAGGAACCTAATAACCCATAAGTATAGGGGATCATTTGTAGCCTTTTTCAATAAATAAGAGTGTCGAACCCTACGAGGAGCTAAAGGCAGGACAAATATTCTCTAAAGTTCTATCGACCACCGATACAACTCTACGCACACTTGATGCTTTCTTTATCGGAAACATGTATGAAACTATTTTGTAGGTGTGATGCTAGAACTACTTTGCAAGAATAAAACAAGAAGTACTTTGCGAGATAATAAAATCTAGGTGTTTAGTAAAAGGTATTGTGTCAACAAGAAAGTTATTTGTCCCTAGGCAATTGATAATAAGTACCGGTAATCATTCTTGCAACTTTATATGAGGGAGAGGCATGAGCTAACATAATTTCTCTACTTGGATCATATGCACTTATGATTGGAACTCTAGTAAGCATCCGCAACTATTAAAGATCATTAAGGTCATGAAACCCAACCATAGCATTAAGTATCAAGTCCTCTTTATTCCCATACGTCATACCCCACCTACTCGAGTTTAAGTTTGTGTCACTCTCGCAACCCACCATAAGAGAGCCATGAACATATTGCAACACCCTACATCGGGGGGCCCTCACATTTGCGCGAGAACGGAGGGCACCGTAGGACAGCACCATAAATAAAATATACAATCATACCAACTAAGATCACGATTAACCCACAGGACAAAACGGATCTACTCAAACATCATAGGATAACCATAGATCATTGGGAAATAATATATGGAGTTGAGCACCATGTTTAAGTAGAGATTACAGCAGGGAGAAGAGGTTTTACACCGCTGCATAGAGGGGGCGAAAGTTGGTGTTGACGGTAGCAAGACAATTGATGTAGATCGTCGTCATTCCTTGCCCTCCCCTTAGATGGGAGGAGAGTTCCCCCTCTGGTCCATGTCCTCCATGGTGGTGGAGGGGCGTGAGCCCCACCGAGATTGGATCTCCCTCTTTGTTCTCTTCTGTTTCGCGTTCTCCAGATCTGGTCGAAAACCGTTTCTTATATTCTGAGAGATCCGTAAGTCCGATTGCTCTGAGATTTTAACACGGTTTTTTTCGGATATAAGATTCCTTGCGCCTGAAGTAGAGATCCAACCGACGTTCGAGGAGGGCACAACCCACCACCATGAGCCAGGCTCCTCTGGCGTGCCCTGGTGTCTTGTGGGCTGTGTGGGCCTCCGTTTGCGGTGATTCCAACTCTCGAAAATCACATATATTCCAAAATAATTCTCCGTGAAATTTTATTGCATTTGGACTTCGTTTGATATGGATACTTTGCGATACAAAAAACATGCAGAAAACAGGAACTGGCACTGGGCACTAGATCAATAGGTTAGTCCAATAAATCATATAAAAAGTTGCCAAAAGTATGTAAAACTTGTATAATATTGGCATGAAACAATCAAAAATTATAGATACGACGGAGACGTATCAGCATCCCCAAGCTTAATTCCTGCTCGTCCTCGAGTAGGTAAATGATAAAAAAGATAATTTTTGATGTGGAATGCTACCTAGCATAAACTTGATCATATATCAAATCATGGCATGAATATTAATACATAAGTGATTCAAAGCAATAGTCTATAGTTTTACATAAAGACATCAATACTCAGGCATCCCACAAACAATCGTGTCTTTAAAAATATCAACGCTAAAGAAAGCTATCCCTACAAAATCATATAGTCTTGTCATGCTCTGTATTATTAACACAAAGTATTTATCATGCACAACCCTGATGACAAGCCGAGCAATTGGTTCATACTTTTTAACGTGCTTCAGATTTTCAACTCTCACGCGATACATGAGCGGAAGCCGTGGATATAGCACTACGGGTGGAATAGAGTATGATGATAGGGGTAAATATAGAGAAGATAAAAAAGTAAGAAAGTCTCACATCGACGCGGCTAACCAATGGGCTATGGAGATGCCCATCAATAGATATCAATGTGAGGAGTAGGGATTGCCATGCAACGAATGCACTAAGAGCTATAAGTGTATGAAAGCTCAATATGAAAACTAAGTGGGTGTGCATCTAATCCTATAATGAAATATTCCCACTAGTATATGAAAGTGACAACATAGGAGACTCTCCAAATGAAAAACATGGTGCTACTTTGAAGCACAAGTGTGGTACAGGATCCTGACAATGCCCCTTCTCTCTTTTTATTATTTTTTCTTTTTCTTTTTTTCTTTCTTTCTTTTTTTCTTTTTTTCTTTTTTTTCTCTCATTGTCTGGAGTCTCATCCCGACTTGTGGGGGAATCATAGTCTCCATCATCCTTTCCTCACTGAGGCACTGCTCTAAAAATGATTAATGATGATCATCACACTTCTATTTACTTATAACTCAAAATAAATAAAAATTATAACTCGATACCTATGACAAAGTATGACTCTATATGAATGCCTTTGGCAATACCAGGATGTGCAATGATCTAGCGTAACATGTATGAAAGATGATGAACGGTGGCTGAGCCACAACTACTATGTCAGCTATATGATCATGCAAAGCAATCTGACAATGAATACTCAAGTCATCAAACGGAAGCGGTGGAAGTTGCATGGCAATATATCTCGGAATGGCCATGGAAAAGCCATAATAGGTAGGTATGGTGGCTTTTTTAGGAAGATATAATAAGGCTTATGTGTGATAGAGCGTATCATATCACGGGGTTTGGATGCACCTGCGAAGTTTACACCACGTCTTGATGTGAGAAAGGGCAATCCACGGTACCATAGAGGCTAGCAAATTGCGGAAAGGTAAGAGTGTGTATAATCCATGGGCTCACATTAGTCATAAAGAACTCATATACTTATTGCAAAAGTTTATTAGACCTCGAAGAAAAGTACTACTACGCATGCCCCTAGGGGGTAGATTGGTAGGAAAAGACCATCGCTCGTCCCCGACCGCCACTCATAAGGAAGACAATCAATAATAAATCATGCTCCAACATCATAGCATAACGAGAGACTATACGTGCATGTTCGGGAATCACAAACCTTAACACCAATATTCTTACTAAACACAACCATTTACTAGTACCTCCCACATATTCCATCTCTATATCGCAAAACTATTGCAAGGAATCAAACATATCATATTCAGTGATCCATAAGTTTTATGTAGGATTTTATGACTAACCATGCAATTGACCAATTCCCGTTGACTCTCTAAATAGATATAAATAAATCATGAGAGTTTAATTCTTTCTACAAAAGACCATGCTCTAATAAATATAAGTGAAGCAGAAGAGCATTCTACAAATAACGGTTTTTCTGTGTGAAGAGAAATAGGAAACCCAAACTTCAAATGATATAAGTGAAGCACATGAAGCATTCTATAAAGCCACACTCAAAAGATATAAGTGAAGTGCAATTAGCATTCTATAAATCAACCATGGACTATCTCATACCAGCATGGTGCATAAAAGAAAAGTGAAAACGAAATGCAAAAGACGCTCCAAGATTTGCACATATCCCATGAACGAAATGAATCCGAAAATATACCGATACTTGTTGAAGAAAGATGGGATGCCTTGCAGGGCATCCCCAAGCTTAGATGCTTGAGTCTCCTTGAATATTTACTTGGGGTGCCTTGGGAATACCCAATCTTGAGCTATTGCCTCTCCTCCTTCAACTTGCATCGAGACCTCCTCGATCTTCAAACACTTCATCAACACAAAACTTAACCGAACTTTTAGTGGCGGGGTTAATGAACATGGCAATGAAATCCCATCATGTACTGCTGTAACATTATTGTATAATTATAAACAAACATTACCCACTGTATGTTATCACAATTCTATGGCCCCAAGTCAAGGAGGCTTCAACAAGAATTCAAACATACGCAAATAATGAAGCTATAACAGCAATCTGTGAAATCAGGACAATCTGTAAAGATTTGAACATCTACCATACTTCTGTGACTCAAACAATTCTGAAAAATTAGGAAAACATAAAAAAATTGTATATAAAGACAGTACAAAAAGTTTCATAACCTTTTGATGTTCCAGTAAAAAATGTAAAATCGAGCACTACAGCCAAAGTTTCTGTTTTGCACCGCACAAACCAACAAGCAATTTAATCATCCTAAAGGCAAACCTTGGCACATTATTTTTATAATACAATGGAATTGTACAAGGGCATAATTATTTTTGTGAGAATCTTCATGAAAAATTCTACATTGTTTCCATGAGCATGAACACAAGTGTTCAAGGTCGACCCTCACTTCTCCAATGCATAACGTCCAATCGCTTCTCTTTTGTGAAAAAAGTTTTTAAGTTCCCCTCTATATTTTTTTGTTTTCAAACTTTATGAAAGCACTCAACAGAAATAAATGACTCTCTAAAACTTCCAAGTTGTCTCCCTGGCAGCGCTTTCTTTAAACCATTAAGCTAGGCATAAAGTGCTCAAGTAATGGATCCACCCGGATCCCAAGGTATATCAGAGCCAATTTTAATTAACAATGATTTGGCATTTAGTAGTGAGCACAAAGCAACATATTTCAAGCAATGACGAAGTCTAACTCTCTTCCTATGCATTGGCATGCCATACGAGAACAATTCATGCACATCAAGTAAACGCCAATACATAGCCTAAGCAGGTTCTTGCAATTCTATCATGTTGGAAACATAGAGAGGAGGATATGTAGTTCCTCTCTCATAATAATTGCAAGTAGGAGCAGCAAGCACATGCATATTATATTCATCAAAATCATCATGTCTAATGGTAGACTGCAACCCATCAATGTAATCCTTAATAAATGCAACTTTCTCCGATATAGTGTAGTTTGGGTAATTCAAAAAGATAATAGGACTATCATGTGTGGGTGTAACAGCAACAATTTCATTCTTAACATAAGGAACTATAGCAAGTTCATCTCCATAAACGTAAATTAAATTGGCATCATGGCCACAAGCATAGCAAGCGTCATCAAAAAGGGATATTTTAAATGAATCAACGGGATCATAGCAATTATCATAGCATTCATCCTTCGGTAAGAACAAAGGGGCATTAAATAATGTATGAGTTGAAGAGTTACTCTCATTAGAAGATGGGCGCGGGTAGCTAATCCGCTCTTCCTCCGTTTGTTCTTCGCTCTCCTCATCATCTTTTTCATCCAATGAGCTCATAGTTTCATCATTTTCTTCTTCCATAGACTCCTACAAAATGTTAGTCTCTTCTTGGACAGTGGAGATGTTCTCAATAAATGCATCAATATCGCAATTGTATTTATAATTATAATAGCAATATTTAAGAATAGCAAGATTTTCAGGTCTATAGCCAGCATCATCATCATCTTCATACTTTAAAAAGAGAGATTCAATTTTAGAAGCACCCTTAAAAGCAACAAATTCTTCTATTCTGTGACAGCCTGGGTTTTGCCCCTTCTTTTTGCTTGATTTTTTTTATTTGAAATTTTTTGAAACTTGAGGTTTCTGAATCTTTTCATGTGGACTTAAACACTTGGGCATCCTTGGCTTTCACCCAAGTGATTCACTTCCCTCCTAAATCATCATTTCACTTCTGACCTACCCAAAAATAATCTTTGGAATATTTTTCTTAAAAGAAAAATATTCATTTTCTCTCTAAAACCCTAAGCCAGATATGTTTGCTTCAAAGCAACCCCAATTTTTATGGCTCAGAAAAATCTGAGATAATTCACAAATATTCTGTGAACCCTAGTGCACCTTCCTAAGCAAAAATATTTCCTCATTTTTTGGAATATTTTTGCTACAGAAATTTTTTTCTATTCTGGGCAGAAATGGTGGTTTCTATAGCAACTACCATTTTACTTGCTCCATTTGACCTGAAATTTCTTGTGGATCTTTACCTTAGTAACTTATCACTAGCCTCCAAAGCACAACTTCAAACTCCAAGCCATTTGACCACAGTAACATCACCAAGTTACTGACCAGAAACTTACTTGATGTGTGAAAACTTCTCTACTGCACCTGGATCCAAACCAAATCATGGTAACACTCAAAACTACCACGAACAACATGCCAGACATTGGGTTTTTGCTTAGATCAACCTAATGTCATAGTTCACGTGGTGACCGCGTTCGTCCAGGCGTGCTGGCATGCGGCCGACGCACTCTGCGACGCGCCCGAGCCTCTGTTGCTCGCGTGCTCGCTTCCCCGCCTGCCCAACCATCCCAAACTTTGCCACCATCATTGTCTCAATGCTCTTAACTCCTCCCTGGCACTCGCCGACGCCGGAGCTTGCCGCAGCGAGCACGGGCAAGGTCCGACCAGCCCAACAGTGTGGAGCGCACTATGCTCGTCGCCATCCTCTTGATCTTGTGCTCGTCTCTGCCCGCCCACAGTGGCCGCGTGACCTCCGTCGCCTTCTCCCTCTCTCACTGACGCCGCTCGTCGTCGGGCGCCATGGACAGGTGTCCACCGGCGGAACCGTAGCACCCTCGCCGCTCGCCTATATAGAGAGCCCTCCCCAGCCTCCTCGAGCACCAGCCAACACTCACACACACCCCACGATCGAGTAGGAAGCCGGAGCCCGACCGGGCAGGCCTCGGGCCGCCGTCCCCGAGATCGAGCTCGCTGGCGATCCCCTCTGGTCGCCACGGTAGCTACCGCCCCTCCCAGGCCTGGGCGACCCCTCCAGGGCCTCCGCCTCTCTCCGGTGAGGCCGTCTCTCCCGCTTGGAGCCCTTGGAGTGGCCTCTGCTCGCCGTCTTCCTCAACTCCGGCGACCTCCACGTTCTGCCTCCGCTTGCGAGGTTGATTTCGACGTCGTCCGACCGCCCCTAGCTACACTAGGGTATGGGCAGGTGCGTCTCAACCCCCTCTTGACATCCCTCCCTCTCGTTTGGGCCAAGGAGCCCTCGTCGCCGGGCAAGAGCTCCGGCGAAGCTGCGGCCCCCTCTGTTTCCCTCTCCTTTTTCCCCCACCTGACTATTGGGCCCCGCTAGTCAGCCACTCAGTACACGCATGAAGTGGTATGAGTGGTGGCGCCCCTGGGCTTTACGCCTTCGACGTCACCCGCCCCCCCAGTCTATTTCAAATTCATTTGAATTTATAGAACACTTCAAACAGCCATAACTCTTCAACCATAAGTCCAAATGAATTGATTCTTTTTGCATTGTGTTCTTTGATTAGAAATCTAGCAGCTCACCAAAGATGAGATTTTTCTAAGCTGTCTAGAATTTCTAGTGATTTTCAGAAGTGTTCTTGATATTTTCTTGTTGTGTTTAAAACCATTTTCAGAAGGTGAAGCTTGTCTTGAGGATCACCAGCAGGCTTGTGAACCTCATCTGCACTAAGGCAAGCCACAACAACATTTTCATGGTGCCATTTCAATATTTGTGATTTTCTTACTTGAATGAAAGGATTAATCCATGCATTTAAATGATTTTGGAGTTATTTATATTCTCTTAAATATTGGTTAGTTGTTATGCTTGAGTTACATAATGGTTGAAACTAGTTTAGTGGATAAAGCAAGTTAAGATTTATTTGAGGTGATGTTAGAAATAATTTTGTTTTGTATGTTAGCAATTATTTAAAGCTATGTTTTTGCCCTCTTAGATTTATAAAAAGTTGTTAGAAAATGTTCTGTTAAATACTTGTTTAATCATATTATCTTACAGAATGTTTGAACCCAACTTAGTGATAAAGAAAGTAAGAGTTGTTGATAATGAAATCTTTTTGACAAGCATATGAGAAATTTATCAGAGTTACTTTCTTGCGTAAGAAGTTAATAAAACTTGTGGCAAAATATTTTGGTTAAGTTGTGAGTCATTTGAGCAAGTAGAGTAAATTGAGTTGTTGACGTTATGCTTGGTGTGTATAAGGATGACATCGGTCATTTTATCATTATATGATGCATGTGTTATTTTGCATTTCATGGCATGCTATGACACCGGTCATTTTTTTTAGTTAAACATGAATATAACTCAACTTGAATATACCGTTGACTGGGTCATGGTGCCGCTGAATCGAGTTTATTTCCAATGCAACCACATTTGCCTTTGTGGGAAGGCCTTGATTCGGTCCATTGACACGGCCTCTGGTCGGTGCCTCCATCTAGGGAAGGTTATGTCATGCTTGCCCTGGCCCGGTGAGCAGACATAATCTTATGTCCTCGTTGATGAGATTATGGTACCGAGTCCCCGAGTGGGAGTGTTTTGACCACGACGGTGGTCGGGGTGTCTTTGGTAGACACGGAGCCACCCAAGACCAGCCCGTTGGGGGATTTGGGTCGGAGTGGCTGGGAGAGTGCTGTGGCAATGGAGGGGTTTTGTCGGGATGTCGTTGGTCCACTTGAATGGGAGTGCGAGGCCATGGGTTCCGTGGTGTGGGTACAGTGTGCTACCTCTGCAGAGTGTGTAATCTATCAATAGCCAAGTCCACGGTTACAGACACCTCGTAGTAGGTCCCGCCATGAGTCAACGTTTAATAAAAATTGCACACTAAGTGATGAACTTTGCATTGTTGATGGATGGCAGAAAGGTCATCGAGGCATTTGGGACCAAATGATGGTCGTGGTTGTGATCGCCGTAAGGATCACGAGTTGTTCTTGAGAAAGATCACTTTGGTGGTGTGTTCTGACCACTTTGGTGGTGTGTTTGTGATCTGACCACTTTGGTGGTGTGTTTGTGATCCAGAGATGATCACGGTTGGTAAGCTATCCAGAGGGACGTTTGAGCATGAGCACAGCATGTTGGCATATAGTGTTGCACTTTTAATAATTGGTTAAATATCATGATATTGTTTGTCATTATGATGATGCCTGTTGTAAGCTTGCAAGTACATTCAATGTACTGACCTGGCGTGTCATGCCAGATTTCAGGAAAGTATCATTGGAGGAGAGCGTTGTCCGAGTCTAGATCGTGTCCACATCGGTGTCCCTGTGATATGGAGCTTCCGCCACATAGTTGTTCGGATCGAGGCCCATTTATGTTCACTAAATAATGTACATATTATTCAGCCGCATCGAGTGTGCCGCTTGGCCTCGACAGCTGTTGTAATGTAACTCTGTTCCTCTAGCATCAATAAAGCGGTTGTTATTCTGTACCAAGATGTTGTGCGTTGCCAGAAGACATGGTCTTTGGGCTGGCAATGTATGGTTAACCGGTCGCTCTGAGCCGGGGTGCCACATATTCGTTCCACATCATAGTAATCATATATACCATTAGCATAGGAAGCCAAGGTTTCATTATCATTAAATTTGCATGAAAAGGGAAGATGTGGAGCATTCATCCTAGAGCAACAAGTACAATCATATCTCAAGCATAGATTCCAAGCATACCATTTCAACATATGAATTTGATCCCATAACAATTTCCCTTTATGAGTCAAGCGATAATCCCTAAAGTATTCACATTGATCCAACGTTACTCCCATTATATAGTTGAATGGGGTTTTCTCAGGATTATCAAAGTAGTGCATAATATCTTTCACATAATGATCATCGAGGGTTTTAGGAGGTTCCCCATCTCCATGAGTAGTAGGTACAACTAATTTTTTTGGTATTTCGTGTTCCATATCCATAACTAAAGATAGAGAACAACTTAGAACAAGAAATAAAAACTACTTGGTGATAAAGCAAACAAGCACACACAAGAATATTCACCCCACACTATAACTCAGTGGCAACGGCACCAGAAAAGGTCTTGATAACCCACAAGTATAGGGGATCGTTTGTAGCCTTTTTTGATAAATAAGAGTGTCGAACCCAACGAGGAGCTAAAGGCAAGACAAATATTCCCTCAAGTTCTATCGACCACCGATACAACTCTATGCACACTTGACATTTGCTTTATCGAAAACAGGTATGGAACTATTTTGTAGGTGTGATGCTAGAACTACTTTGCAAGAATAAAATGAGAAGTACTTTGTAAGATAATAAAGGCTAGTTGTTTAGTAAAAGGGTTTGTGTCAACAAGAAAGTTATTTGTCCCTAGGCAGTCGATAACAAGTACCGGTAATCATTCTTGCAACTTTATATGAGGGAGAGGCATGAGCTAACATACTTTCTCTACTTGGATCATATGCACTTATGATTGGAACTCTAGCAAGCATCTGCAACTACTAAAGATCATTAAGGTCATGAAACCCAACCATAGCATTAAGTATCAAGTCCTCTTTATTCCCATACGTCATACCCCACCTACTCGTGTTTAAGTTTCTGTCACTCTCGCAACCCACCATAAGCGAACCATGAACATATTGCAACACGCTACAGCGGGTGGGCCCTCATGTTTGCGTGAGAACGGAGGGCGCCGTAGGACAACACCATAAATAAAATATACAATCATACGAACCAAGATCACGATTAACCCACGGGACAAAATGGATCTACTCAAACATCATAGGATAACCATATATCATTGGGAAATAATATATGGAGTTGAGCACCATGTTTAAGTAGAGATTACAGCTGGGAGAAGAGGTGTTTGGGTGCTGCCTCTTGAGCACTGCATTGGTTTTCCCTTGAAGAGGAAAGGGTGATGCAATAGAGCACCGTAAGTATTTCCCTCAGTTTTTGAGAACCAAGGTATAAATCCAGTAGGAGACCACGCGCGAGTCACCTCGTACCTACACGCACAAATAAGAACCTCGCAACCAACATGATAAAGGGGTTGTCAATCCCTTCTCGGCCACTTGCAAGAGTGAGATCTGATAGAGATGATAATAATAAGATAAATATTTTTGGTATTTTTATGATATAGATTGAAAGTAAAGATTGCAAAATAAAGTAGATGGAAACTCATATGATGGAGAATAGACCCGGGGGCCATAGGTTTCACTAGTGGCTTCTCTCAAGATAGCATAAGTATTTCGGTGGGTGAACAAATTACTGTCGAGCAATTGATAGAAAAGCGAATAATTATGAGAATATCTAGGCATGATCATGTATATATGCATCACGTCTGTGACAAGTAGACCGAAACGATTCTGCATCTACTACTATTACTCCACACATCGACCGCTATCCAGCATGCATCTAGAGTATTAAGTTCATAAGAATAGAGTAATGCCTTAAGCAAGATGACATGATGTAGAGGGGTAAACTCATGCAATATGATATAAACCCCATCATTTTATCCTCGATGGCAACAATACAATACGTGTCAGTTCCCTTTCTGTCACTGGGATCGAGCACCGCAAGATTGAACCCAAAGCTAAGAACTTCTCCCATTGCAATAAAGATCAATCTAGTCGGCCAAACCAAACTGGTAATTCAAAGAGACTTGCAAAGATAAACCAATCATACATAAAAGAATTCAGAGGAGATTCAAATATTGTTCATAGATAAACTTGATCATAAACCCACAATTCATCGGATCTCGACAAACACACCGCAAAAGAAGATTACATCGAATAGATCTCCAAGAGAATCGAGGAGAACTTTGTATTGAGATCCAAAGAGAGAGAAGAAGCCATCTAGCTACTAGCTATGGACCCGAAGGTCTGAAGTAAACTACTCACACATCATCGGAGGGGCCATGGAGTTGATGTAAAGGCCCTCCGTGATCAATGCCCCCTCCGGCGGAGCTCCGGAAAAGGACCCAAGATGGGATCTCTTGGGTACAGAAGGTTGCGGCGGTGGAAATAGGTTTTCGTGGTGCTCCTGGATGTTTGGGGGGTATATGGATATATATAGGAGGAAGAAGTACGTCGGTGGAGCAACGAGGGGCCCACGAGGGTGGAGGGCGCGCCCCCCTGCCTCGTGGCCTCCTCGATTGTTTCTTGACGTCCACTCCAAGTCTCCTGGATCACGTTTGTTCCAAAAATAACACTCCCGAATGTTTCATTCCGTTTGGACTCCATTTGATATTCCTTTTCGGTGAAACTCTAAAATAGGCAAAAAATAGCAATTTGGGTTGGGCCTCTGGTTAATAGGTTAGTCCCAAAAATAATATAAAAGTGTAAAAATAAGCCCATTAACATCCAAAATAGATAATATAATAGCATGGAGCAATCAAAAATTATAGATATGTTGGAGACGTATCAAGGGGGAGAAAGTTGGCGTTGACGGTAGCAAGACTGTTGATATAGATCGTTGTCCCGATCGTTGCCCCGGCGGCACTCCGGCGCCACCGGAAGCGAGGGGGAGAGAGCCCCCCTCCTTATTCTTCTTCCTTGGCCTCCTCCCTAGATGGAAGGAGAGTTCCCCCTCTGGTCCATGGCCTCCATGGCGGCAGAGGGGCGGGAGCCCCTCCGAGATTGGATCTCCCTCTCTGTTCTCTTCTATTTTGCATTCTCCAAATCTGGCCGAAAACCGTTTCTTATATTCCGGGAGATCCGGAACTCCGATTGCGCTTCGATTTTAACATGATTTTTTTCCGGATAAGCTTCCTTGCGCCCAAAGTAGAGCTCCAACCAATGTTCAAGGAGGGCACAACCCACCACCACGAGCCAGGCTCCTCTGGCGCGCCCTGGTGTCTTGTGGGCTGTGTGGGTCTCCGTTTGCGGTGATTCCAACTGTCAAAAATCACATATATTCCAAAATAATTCTCCGTGAAATTTTATTCCATTTGGACTTCGTTTGATATGGATACTCTGCAATACAAAAAACATACAGAAAATAGGAACTGGCACTGGGCACTAGATCAATAGGTTAGTCCAATAAATCATATAAAAAGTTGCCAAAAGTATGTAAAAGTTGTATAATATTGGCATGAAACAATCAAAAATTATAGATACGACGGAGACGTATCAGAACCAAACGAGCGGTAGAGAGATGCTTACACACCGTACTTGCAATAGAGACATGCTTGGTGCATGCCAAGAATGCATCTCCCAATCCCCAATGTTGAATAGGAGGCATTGTGTAAATATAGGTCAAAGAAGTGACAAATGAGAATACCGTGATCATTGAACTTGTTTGACGTGGTTTGCTTGAAATGTTGTGAAGCTTGCTACAAATCAGACTTGGTGTGAGTTTGTATTTGCAAACTGAATTTTGAGATGATTGGTCCGAAGGAAATGTTATGTCCTGAAGGCTTAGCAGGAATTATACAGTTTTTTATTTTTAAAATTGAATATCATATAGTTTTGCCAGGAAAGAGATAGCGACATCCTATGTCGAACGGTTACAGAGCGATCTACGACAAAGGGCATCGGCACCGTTTCACTGCACGTATAAGATGATTTAAATATTTTAATATGGACTAAATATATACTGAAATGAGTGAACAAAGATACTCAAACATGTCTTATATACATCCGATCTAGAGAAAAGTTAGAACATCTTATATTTGTGAACAGAGATTAGTACTTTGCAGCGGGCAGGTCACCGGTGTCACTATCAGGTTTTGCAAGAGTTTCCAACAAAGCACCATAATATCGAGCTTTGCACAAATAAATACAGATTTGAAAAAAAAGATCTAGGACAACGCAAAAGAGGATGAGCTAGCCATTCTCCGTCCCTTCTAGTTTGACTTGCGCCCCCGCCCCTAGCAAGCCCCTCCCCTAGCGCGAGCCCCTCCCCCGCCAGCGGCCACTCCGGCCCCGGCGTCACCTTGCTCCCGTCGGTGGCCACCCAGGCCCCGGCGTCCACCCCCTTCACCGGCGGCCACCCAGGCCCCGGTGCTTCCTTCTTTCGACGTTGCTTGGGGTAAGTTTCTCCATGGCCTCTGGATCCACCAGCCCTGCTTCAGTGTCCTCCAGGCTACAGCCCATCGTCTCTGGCCTGGGGTTGTCTGGCTCGTCTGGATCTGCGGGTTCTTCAACCGGAGCTGGAGGTGCTCCGGCTGGGGCCAACCCCGGGCCAGCTGCGGGCTCCGCCGTGCCATGGCGCAAGCCAAGGCCTTCGTGCAAGGCCTTATGGCGCAAAAGGAAGGCGCTATGGAAGTAGGCGGCGGCGGAAGGTGCCCGGTCGCATTCGCCGGCTTCGTCCCCGGAGAGGAGAGAGATCTCGGCGGACCTGTTTGGTCTCTGCTTCAAGTGCTTTCGGGAGGGACACTGCCGGGAAGACTGCAAGTTTCCCATGCTTTGCATCCGGTGTGGTCTAGAGGGCCACATATCTATGGAGAGCAAGCGGCCAAGGAGCCCAAGGTCGGAAGAAGATCTCTGGCGGGATGTTGTTGCCAAGGTAGTGCGGTCTTCGCAGCCATCAATGCAGGCTGGACCTGTGAACAGGCTGTCGCTGGTGACTAGGTAGGCCGCTCCTCTGGAGAGGTCCTCGCCAGTGCTGGTCGACATCGAACCTGTGGGGTTCGGGCAGGCATCGGCTGCAGCTGGTGCTACTGGTGGTATCTGCGTGCTGCGAGGACGCTGGAGATGGAGGACCTCGAGCAGCGATTGAGGCTGGCGGTGGTGGCCTACGTGGGAGGCACCCGCCCTACGATGTCGTGCCGAGAGGTGGCGGAAGCCTTGTCGGAGGAACTGCATATCCCTCGCCGTCGGTACTCGGTTCATAAATTCTACCCTAAGGACTTTCTGGTAGTCTTCGCCACACCGGAGCTGCGCAACAAGGCATTGGTGGTGGGCACCGTCGAGCATGGATTCTTCAAGCTGTTCGTCAAACCGTGGCTCAAGCAAGCACAAGCTGTTACAAGAGTGATGCGCATGGAAGTTGTTCTCATGATCTGGGGGATCCCATCTCATGTGTGGACGTCCGAGACGGCAGCCGAGCTCCTTAGATCATCGTGTCTTGTGGAGAGCTTGGCGCCGGAGACGGAAAATCGTGAAGACCTCTCCCTCTTCAAGCTTCGAGCATGGTGTGTTGATCTAGACGAAGTGCCAGTGGCCAAGCGGCTCTGGGTTCTGGAACCGGAGGTGAACGGCGGGCTGGCGGTGCAGTTGCCGACGTCTCATGCCTTGTTGGAGTATAAGACGCTCATTCACATTGGGAGACTTCGAGATCACGAGGGTCCAGAGCGCTGGATGCGGCCACCTAGTCCCGATGGTAGCAGGCAAAGCGGGATCTCGAAGGACTCCAGGGACTTCTATGGTCGGGGAGATTGGCGCGTCTTGTTGTGGTCGAGGGGTGTTCGTGATCACCGTGGTGGGGTGCTGGCCAGCGGTGTGTCCGGCGTATCCAACATGCAGGTCTTGATGGGGCTCATCAGGCCATCAGATTGGAGGATCCCGCCGATGACTCTCGGCAAGGCGGTGTCGGCAAGCGTGCCCATGATCACCACCACAGCGGCTGCAATGGGGATGAGATGTGTGGAAGTGGAAGCTGCGGCTCAAGTTCCACCAGTGGTGCAGCTGGCCACAGAAGATCTGATTCGGAGCAGTGGGACCCCACCTCACCAGGCTGCTGCTATGGCTAATATGACATAGCCCGCTCCAATTGGACCGGAAGACCGGGCTTTTGACCAAGAGGAGACCAGGGATCACGCACCCACCAATGGTAGCTCGCAACTAATGATTGAGAACGTGATTCGCGCAGATCCTAGGGAGGCAGACCAAGCACGGGATGAGGCATGCTAGGCTGCAGCATTGGGGGATCCAAATCCCGCCCTCCCGACCACGGCAGATGAGTCAGAGGGGCTGCAGCTTCTGGAGTTGGTTCGGTCTATGGGGGCCGCCATTGATCCCCACATCGCGGGACCCGAGGAGGAGATAAGGCAGTAGGAAATGTTGCCTATGGGAGCCACCACTGATCCCCACATTGCGGGACCCGAGGAGGAGATAAGGCAGCAGGATATGCTAGTAGTGCAGCTACGAGACAAAACAACAGATGGGTGGGCCCCGGTGTTGGACTTGCTACAACAAATGACAGAATAGGGGGAGGTGCATCCAGAACATGCAATGCCAGACATGGGACCTGATATGTCTCCAACGTATCTACTTTTCCTAACGCTTTTGCACTTGTTTTGGACTCTAATTTGCATGATTTGAATGAAACTAACCCCATATTGACGTTGTTTTCAGCAGAACTACCATGGTGTTGTTTTTGTGCAGAAATAAAAGTTCTCAGAATGGAAGGAAACTTTGCGAGGAATTTTTATATAATATATAGGAATTTCTGGAGCCAAGACCTACCCAAGAGGGGCCCCTAGGTGGGCACAACCCACCAGGGCGTGCCCCCCTCTCCTGGCGCACCCAGGTGGGTTGTCCCCACTTGGTGGCTCCACGGACCCTGAAACCAACGCTATAAATTCCTGTTTTCGGAGAAAAAAATCAGGGAGAAAGAATTATCGCGATCCACGAGATGGAGCCGCCGCCAAGCCCTGTGCTTCCTCGGGAGGGCAGATCTGGAGTCCGTTTGGGGCTCCGGAGAGGGGGATCTTCGTTCTTCGTCATCACCAACCCTTCTCCATCGCCAATTCCATGATGCTCCCCACCGGGAGTGAGTAATTCCTTCGTAGGCTCGCTGGTCGGAGAGGAGTTGGATGAGATTCATCATGTAATCGAGTTAGTTTTGTTAGGGCTTGATCCCTAGTAACCACTATGTTCTTAGATTGATGTTGCTATGACTTTGCCATGCCTAATGCTTGTCACTTTGGGCCCGGGTGCCATGATTTCAGATCTGAACCGTTTATGTTAGCATCATTATATCCATGTTCTAGATCCAATCTTGCAAGTTATAGTCACCTACTACATGTTATGATCCGGTAACCCCGGAGTGACAATAACCGGAACTTCTTCCGGTGATTACCGTAGTTTGAGGAGTTCATGTATTCACTATGTGTTAAGGCTTTGTTCTGGTTCTCTATTAAAAGGAGGCCTTAATATCCCTTAGTTTCCAATGTGGACCCCGCTGCCACAGGAGGGTAGGACAAAAGATGCCATGCAAGTTCTTTTAATAAAGCACGTATGACTATTTACGGAATACATTCCTACATTATATCGATGAACTGGAGCTAGTACCGAATAGCCCTAGGTTATAACGGCCACATGATGAATATCATCCAACAAGTCACCGATCCAATGCCTACGAATTTTTCCATATTGTCTCTGCTAAGTTACTACTGCTATCATCACTGTTACACTTGCTACAAAATTACTGCTATCACTGTTACTGTTACTATTGCTGCTACTACTACTATCAAAACTATCAAACTACTTTGCTACTAATCACTTTGGTGCAAATAATTAATCTCCAGGTGTGGTTGAATTGACAACTCAGCTGCTAAAACCTTCAAATGTTCTTTGGCTCCCCTTGTGTCGAATCTATAAATTTGGGTTGAATACTCTACCCTCGAAAACTGTTGCGATCCCCTATACTTGTGGCTTATCAAGACCTTTTTCTAGCGCCGTTGCCGGGGAGCATAGCTATATTTGTTGAGTCACTTGGGATTATTATCATATTATCACTATGAAGAATCTGAAGGATGCTAATACTAAGATATTTCCCTCAAAGACGAGGGGGGTAAGGAACCGCCATCCAGTTCTGCTTTAGATTCACCTTCTGTTATGAGTAAACTTCCAACACCACCACATGTTATTAATTTTGATATGTCGCAAGTTATTGATGATGCTAATTCTACTATGAATGATGCTTATGATGATGCTGGTACCTTGCTTGATAATGATGATGTCCCACTTGGTGAATTTCTTGATAAACAAATTGCTAGAGTAATACAACATGATGTTGTTGAATCTGATGATGAGCTTGAAACTGAGTCTCCTGAAACACCTGCTAGAACTAGCCCTCCTAGATATGAATTGCCTAAGGTACCTGAAGGCTATGTTATGAGTGAAGAAACAACTAGAGATATTCTTGCTTGTAATGATAGAGATGATCTAGAAAAATTACTACACAAGTATAAAGAAAAATCTCCGAATGCTAGAATGAAATGTGATCCTAAGTTTTCTACTTCACCTATCTTTATTGATGATAAGGATTATTAATTCTCTGTCGACCCAGAGTTAATTACTTTGGTTGAATCTGATCATTCCCATTGTTATGAAACTGAAACTGTTGTGGCACATCTTACTAAGTTGAATGATATAGCCACCCTTTTTACTCATGATAAGAAAACTCGCTACTAATTTATTCTCAAATTATTTCCTTTCTCATTAAAGGGTGATGCTAAAGCTTGGTACAATACTCTTGCTCGGGTTGTGTGAGTAGTCCCCAGGATATGATTTGTTACTTCTTTGAAAAATATTTTCCTGCTCAAAAGAAACAAGCTGCCTTACAGGAAATATTTAACTTTTCTCAAACTAAAAAAGAGAGTCTCCCACAAGCTTGGGGGAAGCTTTGCCAGTTACTTAATGTTTTGCCTGATCATCCTCTTAAGAAAAATGAAATACTTGATATCTTCTACAATGGACTAACCGATGCTTCTAGGGACTAATGACCCACAAGTATAGGGGATCTATCGTAGTCCTTTCGATAAGTAAGAGTGTCGAACCCAACGAGGAGCATAAGGAAGTGGTTTTCAGTAAGGTATTCTCTGCAAGCACTGAAATTGTCGGTAACAGATAGTTTTATGATAAGGTAATTTGTAACGAGTAACAAGTAATAAATGTAAATAAGGTGTAGCAAGATGGCCCAATCCTTTTTGTAGCAAAGGACAAGCCTGGACAAATTCTTATATAAAGGAAAGCGCTCCCGAGGACACATGGGAATTATCGTCAAGCTAGTTTTCATCACATTCATATGATTCGCGTTCGGTACTTTGATAATTTGATATGTGGGTGGACCGGTGCTTGGGTACTTCCCTTCCTTGGAAAAGCATCCCACTTATGATTAACCCCTCTTGCAAGCATCCACAACTACAGAAGAAGTATTAAGGTAAACCTAACCATAGCATGAAACATATGGATCCAAATCAGCCCCTTACGAAGCAACTCATAAACTAGGGTTTAAGCTTCTGTCACTCTAGCAACCCATCATCTACTTATTACTTCCCAATGCCTTCCCCTAGGCCCAAACAATGGTGAAGTGTCATGTAGTCGATGTTCACATGACACCACTAGAGGAAAGACAACATACATCTCATCAAAATATCATACGAATACCAAATTCACATGACTACTTATAGCAAGACTTCTCCCATGTCCTCAGGAACAAATGTAACTACTCACAAATCGCATTCATGTTCATAATCATAGGGGTATTAATATGCATAAAGGATCTGAACATATGATCTTCCACCAAATAAACCAACTAGCATCAACTACAAGGAGTAATCAACACTAATAGCAACCCATAGGTACCAATCTGAGGTTTTGGGACAAAGATTGGATACAAGAGATGAACTAGGGTTTGAGATGAGATGGTGCTGGTGAAGATGTTGATGGAGATTGACCCCCTCCCGATGAGAAGATCGATGATGATGACGGTGGTGATGATTTCGCCCTCCCGGAGGGAAGTTTCCCCGGCAGAACAGCTCCGCCGGAGCCCTAGATTGGTTCCGCCAAGGTTCCGCCTCGTGGCGGCGGAGTTTCGTCCCGTAAGCTTGCTTATGATTTTTTCTCGGACGAAAGATCTCATATAGCAGAAGATGGGCACCGGAGGCCTACCAGGGGGCCTACGAGGCAGGGGGTGCGCCCCCACCCTCGTGGATGGTGGGTGGCCCCCCTCTGGTACTTCCTTCGCCCAATATTTTTTATATATTCTGAAACGTCCTCCCGTGAAGTTTCAGGACTTTTGGAGTTGTGCAGAATAGGTCTCTAATATTTGCTCCTTTTCCAGCCCAGAATTCCAGCTGCCGGCATTCTCCCTCTTAATGTAAACCTTGTAAAATAAGATAGAATAGGCATAAGTGTTGTGACATAATGTGTAATAATAGACCATAATGCAATAAATATTGATATAAAAGCACGATGCAAAATGCAATAAATTTTATGGCGCAAGACAATACCTTCATTAACCATAAAGTGGCACTTCTCCCAATTCAAGACAAGATTAGTTTCTTCACATCTGTGCAAAACTCGATCAAGGTTGCTTAAGCAGTCATCAAAAGAAGTTCCATATATGGAGAAATCATCCATGAAAACCTCAACAATCTTTTCACAAAAGTCAGAGAATATAGCAGTCATACATCTTTGAAAGGTAGCAGGTGCATTGCATAAACCAAAAGGCATACATCTATAAGCAAAGGTACCGAAAGGGCAAGTAAAAGTTGTCTTTTCTTGATCCTCTTTTGACACAGGTATTTGAGAGAAACCAGAACCATCTGGAAAGCAAAAATGTGTATGTTTGGATAGTCTTTCTAGCATTTGATCAATAAAAGGTAAAGGGTAATGATCCTTTTTAGTAGCTTTATTTAATTTGCGGAAATCAATTACCATTCTATAACCTGTAACAATTCTTTGTGGGATCAATTCATCTTTATCATTAGGAACAACAGTGATACCTCCCTTCTTAGGGACACAATGGACAGGACTCGCCCACTGACTATCAGCAACGGGATAAATTATACCTGCCTCTAGAAGCTTTAGTATTTCTTTTCTTACCACTTCTTTCATCTTAGGATTTAACTGTCGTTGGTGATCAACATCCGGTTTAGCGTCTTTCTCCAATTTCATTTTGTGCTGGCATAGAGTGGGACTAATGCCCTTAAGATCACCAAGAGTATATCCAATAGCAGCACGGTGCTTCTTCAGAGTTTTCAATAATTTCTTTTCTTCATGCTCTGGAAGGTTAGCACTAATAATAATAGGATATATCTTTTTCTCATCAAGATAAGCATATTTAAGAGTATCAGGTAAAGGTTTAAGCTCAAACACGAGATCACCCTTGGGTGGATGGGATCCCCTAGGATTTCAACAGGCAAGTTGTGTTTCAAAATAGGTCCTTGTTTAAATAATAATTCATCTATTTCCCTTCTTTCATTCATAAACATATCATTTTCATGGTCGAGCAAATATTGTTCTAAAGGATCACTAGGAGGCACGGCAATAGAAGCAAGACCAATAATTTCATCTTTACTAGGCAATTCTTCATCATGGGGTTGTCTACAAAATTTAGCAAAATTAAACTCATGAGACATATCCCCCAAACCAATAGTAACAACATCCTTTTTGCAATCTATCCTAGCATTCACAGTATTCAAGAAGGGTCTACCAAATATAATGGGACAAAAGTTATCTTGTGGGGAACCAAGAACAAGAAAATCAGCGGGATATTTAACTTTCCCACACAAGACTTCAACATCTCTAATAATCCCAACTGGTGAATTAGTGTCTCTGTTGGCAAGCTTAATTGTAACATCAATTTCCTCTATCTCAGCAGGTGAAATATCAGGCATAATTTCTTTATATAAGGAATGAGGTATTGCACTTGCACTAGCACCCATATCACATAAGCCATGATAGCAATGATCTCCTATTTTAACAGAAATAGCAGGCATGCATACCACAAGTTTATGTTTATTTTTAGTATCGGGTCTAGCAATTCTAGCAGCTTCATCACAGAAGTAAATAACATGCCCATCAATATTATCGGCCAAGAGATCTTTAACCATAGAAACACTAGGTTAAACTTTAATTTTCTCAGAGGGTGTAGGTGTTCTAGTATTACTCTTATGAACCACAGTTGAAGCTTTATCATGATCCTTTATTCTAACAGGGAAAGGTGGTTTCTCAATATAAGTAGTAGGGACAACAGAGTCATTATAAGTGATAGTCTTTTCTTCAAGTTTAATAGGTGCAACTACTTTTACTTCAATGGGAGGATTATATTTAAACCACTTCTCCTTAGGGAGATCAACATGAGTAGCAAAGGATTCACAGAAAGAAGCTACTATCTCAGAGTCAAGTCCATATTTAGTGCTAAATTCACGGAAAGCATCAGTATCCATAAAAGATTTAACACAATCAAACTTAGGTATTACACTTGACTCCTTACCTTCGTGGAGATCCCAATCTTCAGAGTTGCGTTTAATTCTTTCCAATAAATCCCATTTGAATTCAGTAGTCTTCATCATAAAAGAGCGAGTACAAGAAGTATCGAGCAATGAGCGATTATCGAGAGAAAGCCGAGCATAAAAATTTTGAATAATAATTTCTCTTGAGAGCTCATGATTGGGGCATGAATATAACATTGACTTAAGCCTCCCCCAATCTTGAGCGATGCTTTCTCCTTCGTGAGGCCAAAAATTATATATATAATTACAATCACGATGAACAAGACGCATAGGATAAAACTTCTGATGAAATTCCAATTTCAATCGGTTGTAGTTCCATGATCCCATATCATCACATAGCCTAAACCATGTTAATGACTTTCCCTTCAAAGATAAAGGGAAGACCTTCTTCTTGATAACATCCTTGAGCATACCTGCAAGCTTAAATAATCCACAAACTTCATCCACATAGATTAGGTGCAAATCGGGATGCAATGTTCCATCTCCTGTAAAAGGATTAGCTAGCAGTTTCTCTATCATACCCGAAGGAATTTCAAAGTAAACATTTTCAGTAGGTTCAGTAGGTTGAGGAGCAACTCTTTGCTCTACTGGTCGGGTTGAAGATACCCCGAACAAGCCCCTCAAAGGATTATGTTCCATAGTAACAAGTGACAGTAAATTTCAGCACACTATATAAATTTTTCCTTACCAAATTCCACCTACCAAAGGCGCTTCACTCCCCGGCAACGGTGCGAGAAAAGAGTCTTGATGACACACAAGTATAGGGGTTCTATCGTAGTCCTTTCGATAAGTAAGAGTGTCGAACCCAACGAGGAGCAGAAGGAAATGACAAGCGGTTTTCAGTAAGGTATTCTCTGCAAGCACTGAAATTGTCGGTAACGGATAGTTTTGTGATAAGGTAATTTGTAACGAGTAACAAGTAATAAATGTAAATAAGGTGCAGCAAGATGGCCCAATCCTTTTTGTAGCAAAGGACAAGCCTGGACAAATTCTTATATAAAGGAAAGCGCTCCTGAGGACACATGGGAATTATCGTCAAGCTAGTTTTCATCACATTCATATGATTCGCGTTCGATACTTTGATAATTTGATATGTGGGTGGACCAGTGCTTCGGTACTGCCCTTCCTTGGACAAGCATCCCACTTATGATTAACCCCTCTTGCAAGCATCCACAACTACAAAAGAAGTATTAAGGTAAACCTAACCATAGCATGAAACATATGGATCCAAATCAGCCCCTTACGAAGCAACTCATAAACTAGGGTTTAAGCTTCTGTCACTCTAGCAACCCATCATCTACTTATTACTTCCCAATGCCTTCCCCTAGGCCCAAACAATGGTGAAGTTTCATGTAGTCGATGTTCACATGACACCACTAGAGGAAACACAACATACATCTCATCAAAATATCATACGAATACCAAATTCACATGACTACTTATAGCAAGACTTCTCCCATGTCCTCAGGAACAAACGTAACTACTCACAAATCATATTCATGTTCATAATAATAGGGGTATTAATATGCATAAAGGATCTGAACATATGATCTTCCACCAAATAAACCAACTAGCATCAACTACAAGGAGTAATCAACACTAATAGCAACCCATAGGTACCAATCTGAGGTTTTGGGATAAAGATTGGATACAAGAGATGAACTAGGGTTTGAGATGAGATGGTGCTGGTGAATATGTTGATGGACATTGACCCCCTCCCGATGAGAGGATCGATGATGATGATGGTGGTGATTTCCCCCTCCCGTTGGGAAGTTTCCCTGGCAGAACAGCTCCGCCAAAGCCCTGGATTGGTTCTGCCAATGTTCCGCCTCGTGGCGGCGGAGTTTCGTCCCGTAAGCATGCTTATGAGTTTTCTCGGACGAAAGACCTCATATAGCGGAAGATGGGCACCGGAGGCCTGCCAGGGGGCCCACAAGGCGGGGGCGCACCCCCACCCTCGTGGATGGTGGGTGGCCCCTCTCTGGTACTTCCTTCGCCCAATATTTTTTATATATTCTGAAACGTGCTCCTGTGAAGTTTTAGGACTTTTGGAATTGTGCAGAATAGATCTCTAATATTTGCTCCTTTTCCAGCCCAGAATTCTAGCTGCCGGCATTCTCCCTCTTCATGTAAACCTTGTAAAATAAGAGAGAATAGGCATAAGTATTGTGACATAATGTGTAATAACATCCCATAATGCAATAAATATTGATATAAAAGCATGATGCAAAATGGACATATCAGGGACTTCCTAGATAGTTGTGCTGGTTGTGTTTTCATGGAACGAACTGTTGGACAAGCTGAGGAATTCTTGAATAACATATTGAAAAGTTATGATGATTGGACTATTACTGAACCACCACCTAAACCCACTCCATAGAAGAGGGGTATATTATATCTCAGTCCTGAAGATATGCAAGAGGCAAAGAAATCTATGAAGGAAAAAGGTATTAAAGCTGAGGATGTTAAAAATTTATCTCGTATTGAAGAAATACATGGGCTTAATACACCACCACTGCCTAAGGTGGTAGAGGTAAATTCTCTTATGAAGTTCAATGATAGTGATAATCCTCATAATATGCATCCTAGTCGATGCCTTTATGAGTTTCAAAACTACATTAGAAAACAAGATCACTTCAATGCAAATGTTATGAAACAACTGAAATATAATTCTGATATGATTGCTCGCTTGAGTGACTTGTTATTTAGAATATCAAATGATGTTAGAGGTGTTGGAAAGCATGCTTCTATGGTTCAAACTCAATTGGAACAAGTTACTAAATCACAAAGAGAATTGCTTGATGAAATGAATAATAATATGCAAGACTTTGCTGTTAGAGTTGCAACTAGAGGAGGTAAAATGACTCAGGAACCACTTTATCCTGAGGGACACCCAAAAAGAATTGAACAAGATTCACAAAGAGCTAACACTAGTGCACCTCGTCCTTCTAAAAAGAAAAATAAAAAGAAAAATGATAGGACTTTGCATGCTTCTAGTGAACCTGAAATAGAGAAACCTCCTGATAATGATAATGAAGTTTCTATCTCTGATGCTGAAACTCAGTCTGGTAATGAACACTCACCTACTGATAATGAAAAACATAATGATGAGGTTTATGAAGACTCTCAACCCAACAATGAAAAAGAACTAGATAATGATGTTGAGATAGAACCACCTGTTGGTCTTGATAACCCACAAGCTAAGAATAAAAGATATGACAAAAGAGACTTTGTGGCTAGAAAACACGGTAAAGAAAGAGAACCGTGGGTTCAAAACCTATGACTTTTCCACCTAAGCCAACTAAAAATAATGATGATGAAGAATTTGAATGCTTTGCTAAGATGTTGAGGCCAGTCTTTTTGCGTACTCGCTTGACTGATATCTTGAAAATGCCTCCATATGCAAAGTATATGAAAGACATCATCACAAATAAGAGAAAAATACCGGAAGCTGAAATCTCCATATGCTTGCTAATTACACTTTTAAAGATGGAATACCTAAAAAACTTGGAGATCCGGGAATACCAACTATACCTTGCTCTATCAAAAAGAATTATGTGAAAACTGCTTTGTGTGACTTAGGAGTTGGTGGTACTGTTATGCATTTCTCTTTATAAAAAAGACTTGACTTGAATAAACTCACACCTACTGAAATATCTTTGCAAATGGCTGACAAATCAACTGCCATACCTATCGGTATTTGTGAGGATGTGCCCGTTGTTGTTGCTAATGTTACTATTTTGACTGACTTTGTTCTGAGATGCCCGAGGACGACAACATGTCGATTATCCTTGGTAGACCCTTCTTGAATACTGCAGGGGCTGTTATTGATTCCAATAAAAGCAAGATCACTTTTCATATTAATGACAATGAGCATACGGTGCACTTTCCGAAAAAACAATTCCAAGTGAATGGTATTAATGTTATTGAAAAATCTCTGACAATCACTATTGGAAGTTTTCAAATACTTCTACCTACTGTCAAAAAGAAATATGAAATGCTTATTGTTGGGGAAATGCATATCCCCATTGAGGTGCGTCAGTGATTTAGGAAAGTTCTTCGGTTTCATGCTAATCGAAAGTGGTTGTTAATAAGACTTGATCAACCTTATTAATGGATCATTTTTGAACGGTATGAAGTTGATGAATTTAGTAAGCACTGCTTTCTCTCCCTACTTTTTATTCTCTGTTTTTATTAGTTAAATAAAATAAAATGACATGTTTTGTCTGTTTTCTGAATTTCTAGTGCGATAAAAAATGACCCAAAAATAAAAGTTCTCAGAATGCCCTGAAAATTTTATACGATTTTTCCTGAATATTTCAGAATTTTTGGTGCAAATAATACCAAAGGGAGGTGCACCAGGTGGGCACAACCCACCTGGGCGCGCCAGGACCCCCGGGCGCGCCCTAGTGGGTTGTGGTCCCCATGTGGGACCCCTCACTTACCTCTTCATACCACATCATCACCTACCTCCAGAAAAAAATCTCCATTGCTCTCTCTCCCGTGTTCTTGAGCTCAAACCCGTGGATTTCGATCTCTTTGCTCGAAGCTTCATTTCTGAAACTGTTTCAGGGGATTGTTGCTTGGTATGTGACTCCACCGTTTGTCCAATTAGTTTTTGCTTTAGTGGTTTATATTTTGAATAATTAGCTACTCTTGGTGCCACTGTAGATGTGCTTGCATGTTAAATTCTTAGTGTTCTAAGTAGTTTGAATGCTTGCTATGGCGTCTATGTATCCCTATGAGTAGTTGCTATCAATTTTATAAAGTTTTGGTTGACAAATTTTTGTCACCCAAATTTTTTTATTTTTAGAAAATTGTACGTGGACATGATGAACCTATCTAGAAGGAGTTCTTTGAGGAGACGATCCTCGGGGGCATCTTCTAGTGACAGTTCTGCTCGCCGGTCTTATGTTGAACCAAGTGAAAGTTCCACGCGAGATGCTGCCACCAAAACATGCTTATGGCCTTGCGATGAGTATATGGTGTGTGTGGACATTAAGGAGGAATTTGAGCAATATGTTCACAATGCTGGTCTCGACCCCTAACTTTCAGATAAGTGTGAACAACACCAACTTCTCACTGAATCATTTGTCAAAGGATTTACATTTTTCCCTCGTGAGTCTAGGGTGTCTTTTATGCTTTATGATAAACCATTTACTATTCCACTGGAGAATTTTGCTTACCATTGCAAACTTCTATTTTGGGGTTCTCTTGATGAGCCACCCAGGGCTGAGTTCGAGTCTTTCTTGACTAGCCTTTGTTGCGGTGAAAATAGGGGGGTGAGACAAGGAAGAATAAAGAGCATTCACTTTCTCGCAATTCAGTATTTTGTGTTATTTAACGGGAAATGCATAGTAGTAAAGCAAGACTGTAGCATACTTTATGCGCCAGACTAGAGCCTCATTCGCACCGCTCTCACTGGTGAAAGGAATTATAACCTTGGAGCAATTGTTGCATGCAGACTTCAGCGTAATGCTAACAGTGGCTAGTTCTATGGTGGAATTTATGCCACGTGTTAAGCACGAGGGCGGGGTGTTTCACCTTTTCCATTTGATCTTATCCTATCCATGCAGTATTTAGATTTTGAAACTTTAAAAGACCATAAGATTCTCAAGGGAAACGCTGATAATTTCACTTATAGTCTTGTGTTTAACCAAACATCTGTTGTGCAAACATATTTGCCTGCGCCTGCTCTTTTTGATTATCATAGTAAGGGAAGATATTTTGTTCTTGAGAGCGAGGCCCGAGCTCACAATGCAGCAGTAGAGGCAGCATGGCGGGCCGAGGCATCCACACCAAGAGCCTCCGTGAGCTACCACGCTAACTACTACCCTCAAGGCTACTGATCAACTACCAAGTTAGGCCAAAAGCCTAAGCTTGGGGGAGTACGTGTTTACACCGACTTTACATTCATGTCCACTTATTTTATTTGTCGGTGTCCACACTTTTTCATTGTCTCATCCATGCTTAGATTTATTTTCTTGCTTTCTTCTTGTGTGTTTGATAAACTTTAGAAAAAAAACAAAAAATAGTTATAGTTAATTACTTTCCATGCATGCTTAGTTGTAATATTAAAGAGAAAACCCAAAAAGATTTCCTTGTTCTTCTTTTGCTTGTTGGGAGTTTTCCCGTGTAAATAGTTTTTCTCGTTTTTGCTTTTCTCTTTTATTTGCTTTTTCAAGAAAACCAAAAAACTCCAAAAATATTTCAGTGTGTTTCTCTGAATTTCTTTTCCTTTTATTCGAGTTATACCGAGGAGAAGACCACGATGAAAATGTTGAGTGGCTCTCATATTAATAATTGTTGAACTAATAAAGAGCCCATTTTACCTTGTCTTCTCTTGTTGAATAAAAATGGTTGCAGATTCTAGCTTAGTCCACGGCACTCTTGCATTATTATTATTTTCATATCATTCGGTTGTGCAAGTGAAAGGCAATAATGACGACATTCGATGAACTGGCCGTGGTAGAGAGAAACTGGTATGAACTCAACTTATTCTTTTTGTGTAAATATGTTTAACCTAGTACCCATGATTCATCCCATTATGATTAAACATGTTTGCAATGACAATTAGAGATTATAGTTTCTCATGCCATGCATAAGTAGCTGGGAGTTGATAATGATTTATCTTGTATATCAACATTGTGTTAAAATGATTGTGATGTAGTATGATGATATGGTATCCTCCTCTGAATGTTCAAGTGGCTTTACTTGGTACATGTTCATGCATGTAGTTGAATCAAAACCAACATAGCCTCTATGATATTTATGTTCATGGTGATCATATCCTACTCATGCTAGTGTCCAATGTTACTTATGCATAATGCATGGTCATGATCGTTGTTGCTCTCTAGCTAGCCGCTTCTCAATCTAATTGCTAGCCTTCGCCTGTACTAACTGGGGATTCTGCTTATACATCAAAAACCTTGAACCCAAGCTATTCCAGATGAGTCCACATATCTACCTATATGCGGTATTACCCTGTCGTCCTAAGTAAATTTGCATGTGCCACCTATAAAAACTTCTAAAAATATATGTTTTGTGTGCCTGGATCATTCATGGAACGACAAGAGGTGGTCGGTATCTTCCATGCTAAGCAGGTTATTCTCAGGTCGAGTGTTTATTCACTCGCCATCGCACGAGAAAAGGGCGGTAATAGGGATGCCCAGTCCCAAACTGCAAAATACAAAAAGAGTTAATCACTCGAATAATCAAACAAAAACTCCCAATGGAGTCAAAACTTTTACTTTTATCGCTTGGGAACCGCGACTAGCCTGTATAGCATGGGAGATATTAATAACTGATGGTCGAGAAGTAAATGAGAAGGGTGCATGTCTCAAAATATCATTTATCTCTATTTTAAAAATTGAGCTCTGGCACCTTTGCAAATCATTGCTTCCCTCTGCGAAGGGACTATCTATTTACTTTTATGTTGTGCCATCACCTTCTAAAACAAGCGCCAGAAATTGAGAAGAGCATAGTTTTCATGATTTATGCATTGTGTGTAGCTAATGTTGGGTGCATCATGACTGGATCTTTTCTACCATGAATTACAATGTTTAGTCGCTGCTTGAACTTTGGAGGTGCTCTGCATTTATGTTTTGCGGTCTTAGAAAAGGCTAGCGAGATACCACTATTGTCATATTATATCATGGTTGTTTTGACAACGTGTTGCCGTTTGAGATATCTTATTATTGCTCGCTAGCTGATTATGTCATTGATATGAGTCATTATAATCTTTAAGAGTTATTGTCGACATGGTTAGTTATAATGTTGGCTAAAAACCTGGGTAATGTTTAAGCTTATTTATGCAAACAAGAGCAAAAGAGTTCGTAAAAAAATTTCCTTTTCACTTTCAGTTTATCAACTGAATTGCTTGAGGACAAGCAAAGGTTTAAGCTTGGGGGAGTTGACACGTCTCCAATGTATCTACTTTTCCTAACGCTTTTCCTCTTGTTTCGGACTCTAATTTGCATGATTTGATTGAAACTAACCCCGGACTAACGCAATTTTCAGCAGAACTACCATGGTGTTGTTTTTGTGCAGAAATAAAAGTTCTCGGAATGGAACAAAACTTTGCGAGGAATTTTTATATAATATATAAGAATTTCTGGAGCCAAGACCTACCGGAGAGGGGCCCCTAGGTGGGCACAACCCACCAGGGCGCGCCCCCCTCTCCTGGCGCGCCCAAGTGGGTTGTCCCCACCTGGTGGCCCCGCAGACCCTAAAACCAACGCTATAAATTCCTATTTTCGGAGAAGAAATCAGGGAGAAAGAATTATCGCGATCCACGAGACGGAGCCGCCGCCAAGCCCTGTTCTTCCTCGAGATGGCAGATCTGGAGTCCGTTTGGGTCTCCGAAGAGGGGGATCTTCGTTCTTTGTCATAACCAACCCTTCTCCATCGCCAATTCCATGATTCTCCCCGCCGAGAGTGAGTAATTCCTTCGTAGGCTCGCTTGTCAGTGAGGAGTTGGATGAGATTCATCATGTAATCGAGTTAGTTTTGTTAGGGCTTGATCCCTAGTATCCACTATGTTCTTAGATTTATGTTTCTATGACTTTGCCATGCTTAATGCTTGTCACTTTGGGCCCAGGTGCCATGATTTCAGATCTGAACCATTTATATTATCATCATTATATCCATGTTCTAGATCTGATCTTGCAAGTTATAGTCACCTACTACGTGTTATGATCCGGTAACCCCGGAGTGACAATAACAGGGACTTCTTCCGGTGATTACCGTAGTTTGAGGAGTTCATGTATTCACTATGTGTTAATGCTTTGTTCCGGTTCTCTATTCAAAGAGGCCTTAATATCCCTTAGTTTCTAATATGGAGCCCGCTGCCATGGGAGGGTAGGACAAAAAATGGCATGCAAGTTCTTTTAATAAAGCATGTATGACTATTTACAGAATACATGCCTACATTATATCGATGAACTGGAGTTTGTACCGAATAGCCCTAGGTTATAACAGTCACATGATGAATATCATCCAACAAGTCACTGATCCAATGCCTAAGAATTTTTCCATATTGTTTCTGCTAAGTTACTACTGCTATCATCACTGTTACACTTGCTACAAAATTACTGCTATCATTGTTACTGTTACTATTGCTGCTACTACTACTACTATCAAAACTATCAAACTACTTTGCTGCAGATAATTAATCTCCGGGTGTGGTTGAATTGACAACTCATCTGCTAATACCTTCAAATATTCTTTGGCTCCCCTTGTGTCGAATCTATAAATTTGGGTTGAATACTCTACCCTCGAAAACTGTTGCGGTCCCCTATACTTGTGGGTTATCAGGAACCACTCTACAGGAGTTGGGAACTTGCAAGCAGGAACCTTTGCATGGCGAAATCAATGTTGAGACATGCGTAGAGGAAGCACAGCACCAAGAAAGGAATCTGTCCGCCAAGGAAATTGCAGCTCTCGGCAACATCAAGGTTTTTTGCGCTGGTCTTCTCAAGAAGCTAGTGCCGCTCTCCTTAAGGAGTTCGAGGGTCTACGAGGACTCAAATCAGGCCAAGATCCTTTCACGCCGCGCCGCACTACCCGGTTGGTCCATTCTGTTGGTGCGAGGAAGACGAAGGCCTCGACAGCCGAAATGGTTCTACTGAAATCTCCGGGATTTAACTGCGACTACCTGGAGGTGTCCGAGGATGCGCTAGGTCAGCTACGTACGGTCTTTGACTCACCACTACAGGAGCCGCAGTTGAGGGCCATTGCGGCAATCTTCGGGAAAGCAATACCGCTAAACCTAGCAGAGGAGACAGGGATGGCCGAGCCCCTCTTGGAGTAGTAGGTGCGAGGGCACTGGTGGTGTTGGTGTCATCATTGCCTGATGACGAGAAACGCATTGGAGTTAGTGTGCTGGAATGTTAGAGGTCTTAACAATCCGGCCAAGAGGAAGGCGCTTAGAGGATTTGTGGAATCTGTCTGCGCGGCGATTGTTTGTATTCTAGTAACTAAATTAGAGGTAGTGGACATTTATGTAATCTTGCAATGCATGGGACCGAACTATGATGGCTTCACTTATTTGCTGGCATCGGACACTAGAGAAGGCATTTTCATGGCTTGGGACACCACGAGGATGCTTTTGACAAACTTTGTCAATGATTCTCATTGTTGTTGGGGAACATAGCATGCAATTTCAAAAAAAATCCTACGCTCACGCAAGATCTATCTAGGAGATGCATAGCAACGAGAGGGGGAGAGTGTGTCCACGTACCCTCGTAGACCGAAAGAAAAACCGTTTGACAACGCGGTTGATGTAGTCAAACTTCTTCTCGTTCCGACCGATCAAGCACCGAACGTACGGTACCTCCGAGTTCTGCACATGTTCAACTCGATGACGTCACTCGAACTCTTGATCCAACAAAGTGTCGAGAGATAGTTCCGTCAGCACGATGGCGTGGTGACGGTGATGGTGAAGTGATCCGCGCAGGGCTTCGCCTAAGCACTACGTGAATATGACCGGAGGCGTAAACTATGGAGGGGGCGCCACACATGGCTAACAATGTTTGTTGTATGTTCTAGCGGTGCCCCCCCCCACATATATATATAGGTTGGAGGGGAGGAGAGGCAGCCAAGGGGGCACCCCAAGTAGGAGGAATCCTACTTGGGGTCCTCCCAATTGGGCCTTCCCCTTTCCTATTCCTATTCGGAGTAGGAAGGGAAGAGGGGGAAGGGAGAATCCTATTCTGTTTTTTTCCTTTCCTTCTTCCCCTTTCTTTCTCCAATTTGGCTAGCCCATATGGGGGGCGCACCAGCCCCTTACTGGCTGGTGTGTTTCCCCTCTTGGCCCATTAGGCCCATATAGCTTGCCGGGGGTTGCTCGGGACCCCTTCCGGTGACCCGTATGTACCCGGTACCCCAGAACACTTCCGGTGTCTGAATACTATTGTCCTATATATGAATCTTTACCTCTCTACCATTTAGAGACTTGTGTCATGTCCGTGATCTCATCCGGGACTCCGAACAACATTCGGTCATCAAATCACATAACTCATATAATACAAAATCGTCATCGAACGTTAAGCGTGCGGACCCTACGGGTTCGAGAACTATGTAGACATGACCGAGACACCTCTCCAATCAATAACCAACAGTGGAACCTAGATGCTCATATTGGTTCCTACATATTCTACGAAGATCTTTATCGGTAAAACTGTAATGATAACATACGTCATTCCCTTTGCCATCAGTATGTTACTTTCCCGAAATTCGATCGTCAGTATCTTCATACCTAGTTCAATCTCATTACCGGGAAGTCTCTTTACTCGTTCCGTAATGCATCATACCATGACTAACTCATTAGTCACATTGCTTGCAAGGCTTATCATGATGTGCATTACCGAGAGGGCCCATGGATACCTCTTCGATACTCGGAGTGACAAATCCTAATCTCGATTTATGCCAACCCAACAAACACCTTCGAAGATACCTGTAGAGCATCTTTATAATCACCCGGTTACGTTGTGAAGTTTGATAGCACACAAGGTATTCCTCCGGTATCCGGGAGTTGCATAATCTCATAGTCAAAGGAATATGTATATGTCATGAAGAAAGCAATAGCAATAAAACTTAACGATCATTATGCTAAGCTAACGGATGGGTCTTGTCCATCACATCATTCTCCTAATGATGTGATGTCGTTCATCAAATGACAACACATGTCTATGGTTAGGAAACTTAACCATCTTTGATTAACGAGCTAGTCTAGTAGAGGCTTACTAGGGACACGATGTTTTGTCTATGTATCCACACATGCATCAAGTTTCCGGTTAATACAATTCTAGAATGAATAATAAATATTTATCATGATATAAGGAAATATAAACAACAACTTTAGTATTGCCTCTAGGGCATATTTCCTTCAGTCTCCCACTTGCACTAGAGTCAATAATCTAGTTCACATCACCATTCGATTTAACACCAATAGTTCACATATTTATGTGATTAACACCCATAGTTCACATCGCCATGTGACCAACACCCAAACGGTTTTTAGAGTCAATAATCTAGTTGACATCTCTATGTGATTAACACCCAAAGAGTTAAGGTGTGATCATGTTTAGCTTGTGAGAGAAGTTTAGTCAATGGGTATGCCATATTCAGATCCATATGTATTTTGCAAATTTCTATGTCTACAATGCTCTCCATGGAGCTACTCTAGCTAATCGCTCCGACTTTCAATATGTATCCAGATCGAGATTCGGAGTCATCCGGATTGATGTCCAAGCTTGCATCGATGTAACTCTTTACGACGAACTCTTTATTACCTCCATAACCGAGAAACATTTCCTTATTACTTTAAGGATAATTTTGACCATTGTCGAGTGATTCACTCCTAGATCACTCTTGTACCTCCTTGCCAAAACCATGGCAAGGCAAAACAATAAGTCTAGTACTTAGCATGGCATACTTCATAGAACCTATGACTGAGGCATAGGGAATGCCTTTCATTCTCTCTATATATTTTTTCGTGGTCGGGTCTTGAGTCTAACTCAACTTCACACCTTGTAATACAGGCAAGAACCTTTTCTTTGAATGATCCATTTTGAACTTCTTCAAAACTTTTATCAAGGTATGTGCTTTGTGAAAGTCTTATTAAGTGTCTCGATCTATCCCTATAGATCTTGATGCCCAACATTTAAGTAGCTTCACTAAGGTCTTTCATTGAAAAATTCTTATTCAAGTATCCTTTTATGCTATCCAAAAATTATATATCATTTCTGATCAATAATATGTCATCCACATATACTATCAGAAATGCTACAGAGCTCCCACTCACTTTCTTGTAAATACAGGCTTCACCATAAGTCTGTATAAAACCATATGCTTTGATCCCCTCATCAAAGCGTATATTCCAACTCCGAGATGCTTGCACCAATCCATAGAAGGATTGTTGGAGCTTGCACACTTTGTTAGCACCTTTAGGATTGACAAAACCTTCTGGTTGCATCATATACAACTCTTCTTTGAGATATCCATTAAGGAATGCAGTTTTGACATCCAGTTGCCAGATTTCATAATGTGGCAATTGCTAACATGATTCAGACGGACTTAGGCATCACTACGAGTGAGAAAATCTCATCGTAGTCAACACCTTGAACTTGTCAAAAACATTTTTGCGACAAGTCGAGATTTGTAGATAGTAACACTATCATCAGCGTCCATCTTCCTCTTGAAGATCCATTTATTCCCAATGGCTTGCCGATCATTGGGCAAGTCCACCAAAGTCCACACTTTGTTCTCATACATAGATCCTATCTCAGATTTCATGGCCTCAAGCCATTTCTCGGAATCTGGGCTCATCGTCGCTTCCTCATAGTTTGTAGGTTCGTCATGGTCTAGTAACATGACTGCTAGAACAGGATTACTGTACCACTCTGGTGCGGAACATGCTCTGGTTGACCTACGAGGTTCGGTAGTAACTTGATCTTAAGTTTCATGATCATTATCATTAGCTTCCTCTCTAGTTGGTGTAGGCATCACTGGAGCTGGTTTCTGTGATGAGATACTTTCCAATTCGAGAGAAGGTGCAATCACCTCATCAAGTTCTACTTTCCTCCCACTCACTTCTTTCGAGATAAACTCCTTCTCCAAAAAGGATCCATTCTTAGCAACAAAGATCTTGCCTTCAGATCTGTGATAGAAGGTGTACCCAACAGTTTCTTTTAGGTATCCTATGAAGACGCACTTCTCCGATTTGGGTCCGAGCTTATCTGTTTGAAACCTTTTCACATAAGCATCACAACCCCAAACTTTAGGAAACGACATCTTTGGTTTCTTGCCAAACCATAGTTCATACGGTGTCGTCTCAATGGATTTAGACGGTGCCCTATTTAACGTGAATGCAGCTGTCTCTAATGCATAACCCCAAAACAATAGTGGTAAATCGGTAAGAGACATCATAGAGCGCACCATATCTAATAAAGTACGGTTATGATGTTCGGACACACCATTACGCTGTGGTGTTCCAGGTGGCGTGAGTTGTGAAACTATTCCACATTGGTTTAAGTGAAGGCCAAACTCGTAACTCAAATATTCGCCTCCGCGATCAGATCATAGAAACTTTTTTTCTTGTTACGATGATTCTCCACTTCACTCTGAAATTCTTTGAACTTTTCAAATATTTCAGACTTGTGTTTATTAAATAGGTATACCCATATCTGCTCAAATCATATGTGAAGGTCAAAAAATAATGATACCCGCCGTGAGCCTCAACACTCATCGGACCACATATATCGGTATGTATTATTTCCAATAAGTCAGTAGCTCGATCCATTGTTCCAGAACACGGAGTTTTAGTCATCTTGCCCATGAGGCATGGTTCGCAAGCATCAAATGATTCATAATCAAGTGATTCCAAAAGTCCATCCGCATGGAGTGTCTTCATGCGCTTTACACCAATATGACCTAAACGGCAGTGCCATAAATATGTTGCACTATCATTATCAACTTTGCATCTTTTGGCATTAATATTATGAATATGTGTATCACCATGATCGAGATTCAATAAACCATTTATATTGAGTGTATGACCATAGAAGGTTTTACTCATGTAAATGGAACAACAATTATTCTTTGACTTAAATGAATAACTGTGTTGCAATAAACATGATCCAATCATATTCATGCTCAACGCAAACACCAAATAACATTTATTTTAGGTTCAACACTAATCCCGAAGGTAAAGGGAGTGTGTGATGGTGATCTTATCAACCTTGGAATTACTTCCAACACACATCGTCATCTCGTCCTTAACTAGTCTCTGTTTATTTTGCAACTCATGTTTCGAGTTACTACTCTTAGCAATTAAACCAGTATCAAATACCGAGGGGTTGCTATAAACACTAGTAAAGTACACATCAATAACATGTATATGAAATATACCTTTGTTCAATTTTGCCATCCTTCTTGTCCGCTAAGTATCTATGGTAGTTCCACTTCCAGTGACCATTTCCTTTACAGTAGAAGCACTCAGTTTCAGGCTTGGGTCTATCTTTGGGCTTCTTCATGGTAGTGGCAGCTTTCTTGCCATTCTTTTTGAAGTTTCCCTTTCTTTCCCTTGCCATTTTTCTTGAAACTAGTTGTCTTGTTAACCATCAACACTTGATGCTATTTCTTGATTTCTACCTTCCCTGATTTCAGCATCGTGGAGAGCTTGGGAATCGTTTTCATCATCCCTTACATATTATAGTTCATCATGAAATTCTAGTAACTTGGTGATAGTGACTAGAGAACTCTGTCAATCACTATGTTATTTGGAAGATTAACTCCCACTTGATTCAAGTGACTGCAGCACCCAGACATTATGAGCACATGCTCACTAGCTGAGCTATTCTCCTCCATCTTGTAGGCAAAGTATTTATCAGAGGTCTCATACCTCTCGACACGGGCATGAGTCTGAAATACCAATTTTAGTTCTTGGAACATCTCATATGCTCCATGGAGTTCAAAACATTTTTGAAGTCCTGGTTCTAAGTCGTAAAGCATGGTGCACTAAACTATCAAGTAGTCATCATACCAAGCTTGCAAAACATTCATAACGCCTGCATCTGCTCCTACAACGGGTTCGTCACCTAGTGGTGCATCAAGGACATAATTCTTCTGTGCAGCAATGAGGATAATCCTCAGATCACGGACCCAGTCTGCATCATTGCTACTATCATCTTTCAACTTAGTTTTCTCTAGCAACATATCAAAAATAAAACAGGGGAGCTATACGCGAGCTATTGATCTACAACATAGATATGCAAATACTATCAGGACTAAGTTCATTATAAATTAAGTTCAGTTAATCATATTACTAAAAACTCCCACTTAGATAGACATCCCTCGAGTCATCTAAATGATCACGTGATCCATATCAACTAAACCAGGTCCGATCATCACGTGAGATGGAGTAGTTTTCAATGGTGAACATCTCTATGTTGATCATATCTACTATATGATTCACGTTTGACCTTTTGGTCTTAGTGTTCCGAGGCCATGTCTATACATGCTAGGCTTGTCAAGTTTAACCCGAGTATTCTGCACGTGCAAAACTGGCTTGCACCCGTTGTATGTGAACGTAGAGCTTATCACACCCGATCATCACGTGGTGTCTCGGCACGACGAACTGTCGCAACGGTGCATACTCAGGGAGAACACTTATACCTTGAAATTTAGTGAGGGATTGTCTTATAATGCTACTGCCATACTAAGCAAAATAAGATGCATAAAAGATAAGCATCACATGCAATCAAAATATGTGACATGATATGGCCATCATCATCTTGTGCCTTTGATCTCCATCTCCAAGGCACCGTCATGATCTCCATCGTCACCGGCTTGACACCTTGATCTCCATCGAACCATCGTGGTCGTCTCGCCAACTATTGATTCTACAACTATCGCTAACGCATAGTGATAAAGTAAAGCAATTATATGGCGTTTGCATTTCATACAATGAAGTGACAACCATAAGGCTCCTACCAGTTGCCAATAACTTCTACAAAACATGATCATCTCATACAATAACATATATCACATCATGTCTTGACCATATCACATCACAACATGCCCTGCAAAAACAAGTTAGACGTCATCTACTTTGTTGTTGGAAATTTTACGTGGCTGCTATGGGCTTCTAGTAAGAACCGTTCTTACCTACACATCAGAACCACAACGGTGATTTATCAAGTTTGTTGTTTTAATCTTCAACAAGGACCGGACGCAGTCAAATTCGATTCAACTGAAGTTGGAGAAACAGACACCCACCAGCCACCTTTATGCAAAACTAGTTACATGTCTGTCGGTGGAACCGGTCTCATGGACGTGGTCATGTAAGGTTGGTCCGGTCCGCTTCATCCAACAATACCGCCGAATCAAAATAAGACATTGGTGGTAAGTAGTATGACGATCACCGCCTGCAACTCTTTGTGTTCCACTCATGCATATCATCTACGCATAGACCTAGCTTGGATGCCACTGTCGGGGAACGTAGCATGCAATTTCAAAAAAATTCATACGCTCACGCAAGATCTATCTAGGAGATGCATAGCAATGAGAGGGGGAGAGTGTGTCCACGTACCCTCGTAGATCGAAAGCAGAAGCGTTTGACAACGTGGTTGATGTAGTCGAACTTCTTCTTGTTCCGACCAATCAAGCATCAAACGTACGGTACCTCCGAGTTCTGAACACGTTCAGCTCGATGACGTCCCTCGAACTCTTGATCCAGCAAAGTGTCGAGGGAGAGTTCTGTCAGCACGACGGCGTGGTGACGGTGATGGTGAAGTGATCCGCACAGGGCTTCGCCTAAGCACTACGTGAATATGACCGGAGGCGTAAACTATGGAGGGGGCGCCGCACACGGCTAACAATGTTTGTTGTATGTTCTAACGGTGCCCCCCCCCACATATATATATAGGTTGGAGGGGAGGAGAGGCAGCCAAAGGGGCGCCCCAAGTAGGAGGAATCCTACTTGGGGTCCTCCCAATTCGGCCTCCCCCTTTCCTATTCCTATTCAGAGTAGGAAGGGAAGAGGGGGAATCCTAGTCCCTTTTTTTACTTTCCTTCTTCCCCTTTCTTTCTCCAATTTGGCTAGCCCATATGGGGGGTGCACCAGCCCCTTAGTGGCTGGTGTGCTTCCCCTCTTGGCCATTAGGCCCATATATCTTGTCGGGGATTGCCCGGAACCCCTTTCGGTGACCCGATATGTACCCGGTACCCCCAGAACACTTCCGGTGTCCGAATATTATCGTCCTATATATATGAATCTTTACCTATCGACCATTTCAAGACTCCTCGTCATGTATGTGATCTCATCGGGGACTCCGAACAACATTCGGTCACCAAATCACATAATTCATATAATACAAAATCGTCATCGAACGTTAAGCGTGCGAACCCTACGGGTTCGAGAACTATGTAGACATGACCGAGACACCTCTCCGGTCAATAACCAACAACGGAACCTAGATGCTCATATTGGTTCCTACATATTCTAATAAGATCTTTATTGGTCAAACCATAATGATAACATATGTCATTCCCTTTGTCGTCGGTATGTTACTTGCCCGAGATTCGATCGTCGGTATCTTCATACCTAGTTCAATCTTGTTACCGGCAAGTCTCTTTACTCGTTATGTAATGCATCATACCACGACTAACTCATTAGTCACATTTCTTGCAAGTCTTATCATGATGTGCATTACCGAGAGGGCCAAGAGATACCTCTCCGATACTTGGAGTGACAAATCCTAATCTCGATCTATGCCATCCCAACAAACACCTTCGGAGATACCTGTAGAGCATCTTTATAATCACCCAGTTATGTTGTGATGTTTGATAGCACACAAGGTATTCCTCCGGTATCCGGGAGTTGCATAATCTCATAGTCAAAAGAATATGTATATGTCATGAAGAAAGCAATAGCAATAAAACTTAACGATCATTATGCTAAGCTAACGGGTGGGTCTTGTCCATCACATCATTCTCCTAATGATGTGATCTCGTTCATCAAATGACAACACATGTCTATGGTTAGGAAACTTAACCATCTTTGATTAACGAGCTAGTCTAGTAGAGGCTTACTAGGGACACGGTGTTTTGTCTATATCCACACATGTATCAAGTTTCTGGTTAATACAATTCTAGCATGAATAATAAATATTTATCATGATATAAGGAAATATAAATAACAACTTTATTATTGCCTCTAGTGCATATTTCCTTCAATTGCGTCACCGGGTTCGTCTCGCCCAAGGAGGGGACGCCATGGTGGTTAACTCTAGTCTATGGGCCGCAGGAGGACGATTACAAGATCAACTTCTTGAATGAGTTATCGGAGCATAGATCGATAATCCCAGGACCATGGCTTGCCATTGGTGACTTCAATCTTGTACTACACGCGGCAGACAAAAATAATGCCAACTTGGACAAGAGAATGATGGGGAAGTTCAAACATTTTGTGGACAATAACGCACTCAAGGAGCTCTTCTTGCATGGGCGCAAATTCACGTGGAGCAACGAAAGGGAGACGCCCACGCTCACTAAGATTGATCGTGCGTTTGTCTCCATGGATTGGGAACTAGAACACCCGGAATGCTTCCTACAAGCCTTATCTACCGAGTACTCAGACCATCGTATGTTGCACCTCACGCTCCAAGAGCCTGTGCATGTTAGGAGGAGGTTCCGCTTTGAGAAATTCTGGGTCAAAATGGATGGTTTTATGGACGTCGTCAAGGAGGCTTGGAAGTGCAACCCGAATATCACAGACCCCTCCATGTGTCTTGATATCATGCTTCGAAACACGGCCAGAGCACTCGCCACATGGGGCCAAAAGGAGATAGGAAATATCAAATTGCAAATTGCCATTGTTAATATAGTCATCATGCGGTTCGGTTGTGCTCAGGAAAACCGTATTCTTACGGAGGAGGAGAGATGTCTTAGAAGAACCCTTAAACAACTTGTGCTAGGGCTGGCATCCCTAGAGAGGACCATTGCTAGACAAAGGTCAAGAATAACATGGCTACAAGAAGGCGATGCAAACACGCAGCTATTTCACTTGGTGGCAAATGGGAGATGTATGAAGAACTATATACCTTCTTTGACCATGGATGGGCGCATAATCACTTATCAGAAAGGCAAGGAGGAGGCCTTCTACACGGCCTATAAAGACTTGTTAGGAAAAGATGAGGCACGAGAATTCACCCTAGATTTGGAGAGACTGGGGATTGCGCCTGTTGACCTCCTGGAGCAGGATGGTGTGTTTACGGAGGACAAGATTTGGGCAATTATCAAGGACCTACCCTCGGACAAGGCACCAGGGTCGGACGGGTTCATAGGTCTTTTTTCCAGAAAGCTTGGGAGGTTATCAAGGTAGATCTGGTAGTTGTGATCCACAATCTCTTTCTTGGAAACAGAAGGGGATTTGGGAGACTAAACCAAGCTTTGTTCACTCTCTTGCCGAAGTCTCCGGAAGCATGCACTGTATTCGATTTCCGACCTATATGCCTAGTGCATAGCATGCCCAAGATTGCATCTAAGCTTCTGATCGCAAGGCTCAGGCCATGCATGGGAGAGCTTGTTCAGGTGAACCAGTCCGCTTTCTTTAAGGGGCGATGCTTGCATGACAACTTTCTTCTGGTGAGGCAAATGGCACGCTTGATGCATCGAAGGAAAGCAAAAGGAGTGTTGCTCAAGTTAGACATAACTAAAGCCTTTGACTCCCTGGCATGGACATTCTTATTCGAAGTGTTACAAGCTAAAGGATTCTCGGAGCGTTGGATATCTTGGATAGCAACACTTCTTACCAGTGCCAGCTCAAGAGTGCTTGTGAATGGATGTGCAGGAGACAAGTTCATGCACGCTAAAGGCCTGAGGCAAGGGGACTCGATCTCCCCCTTGCTTTTCGTTATTGCCATGGATGTTCTTACGACTATCGTTGTCAAGGCGCATGAGGACCGTGTGCTGAGTACCATAAATGGATGTAGCCCGGTGCAGCGCCTGTCATTGTACGCTGATGATGTGGTGCTCTTCATCAAGCCAACTTGGCCAAATCTCCTGTTCGTTAAGGAAACCCTCGCCATCTTCGGAGTTGCATCTGGTCTTAAAGTGAACTTTGCCAAACCAACGGCAATTATGATCCAGGCCGAGACTGAGGATGAGGAGTTTGTCAAGTCGGCTCTACCATGGAAGATAGCCACATTCCCGTGCAAATACCTAGGGCTCCAGCTTAGCATAAGACAACTCAAAAGATCCGAGTGGCAGCCGGTTGTGGATGCGGCCCTACACATCTTGCCAGGATGGCAAAGGGGATTGGTGACTAGACCTGGGAGGCTTATCCTTGTCAACCAAGTCATGAGGGCGCGGGCCACTCATCATCTCATGATTGCGGAGGCGCCAAAATGGGCTCTAGAAAGAGTGGACAAAGGCTGTCGGGCATTCTTTTGGGCCGGGACGGAGGAACTGAGTGGTGGCAAATGTGTCATTTCATGGGCCAAGGTGTGTAGGCCAAAACACATGGGAGGATTGGGCGTCATTGACTTATATAAACATGGTTTGGCCTTAAGATTAAGATGGGAATGGCTCCGACCCACAGATGCATCCAAGCCTTGTCAAGGGCTCAACTTGACCGCCGACAAAAAGGTAGACCAAGCCTTTGGGAGTCTAGTTAAATGGAAGGTTGGCTCAGGAAACAAAAACCTTGTTTTGGAAAGACCGGTGGTTGCAGGGTGTAACAATCTCAGATATTGCCCCTTGGTAGTGGCAACGGTTCGCACGCAAGTGGCCAACAGACGACTGGTATGTGATGCTCTGGGCATGCATGCATGCATGAACGACGTAGTGGGTAACCTATGCATGGAGGGTTTAACCCAGTTCATCGGACTTTGGGAGATCATTTCGGAGGTTCAATTGGATGAACAGTTGGAGGACCGACCCATCTGGGCTTGGAACGAGTCAGGAGTTTACACAGCATCATCAGCATACAAGATGCTATGTGAGGGAGGAGTGAGATTTCACTCATTCAGAGCCATCTGGAAATGTTGGGCTCCACTTACGTGTAAGATCTTCATGTGGTTGGCAGTACAATGCCAATTGTGGACGTCGGATAGAAGGACGAGACATGGTTTGCAAGACCAAACATCAAAATGCTACTTATGCGACCAGGAAGAGGACACGGTTGACCACATTTTGCAGCAGTGTATTCTCGCGGCAAGTGTGGTATCGTTGCATTGCTAAAATGGGTTTGAGGATTGAGATTTGCCCTGCAAATGACTCAAGGTTGATGCAATGGTGGACGAAAGTTAGGAAACAAATACACAAGCAAACTCGAAAAGGGTTCGACACGTTCGTGGTGCTGATTTGTTGGACATTATGGAAACAGAGGAACGTGAGGATGTTCGAATCAGGCCAGATTAAGAACGAAGGGGATACGATGAACATGATCTTCGACGATTTGAGGACTTGGACCACGGCAAAAGCGTTTGGAGGACAACTAGTATCTGAGTAGTCAGGTAGCACGAGGAAGTGGGGTGGAGGCTTGGTTAGGGTCGACTTGTGACACCTAACTAGCAAAATTGTAATCTTTTGTATATATTATTCTCTCTTCTACCCTCGGAAAAAAAATCTGAAATGATAGGTATTATGCGACGTGATGGTTGCAAAATCGCAACCCATGCCAGAGAAGGTGGTGGTTTTTCAGACATGCACTTTTTTTAAAACCAAAATGACAATTTTCTTTTTACGTTAGTTTCAAAGCACATGCAGTGAGATAGTCCAGGTCATAGGTCGTCGCCGTGTCCATAATGTGTCATTGCGGTTGCCCTCCAAAGTCCCTAGATATATCAGCTAGACCCTCACAAACCAAAAGAAAAGGAGATAGCAGTTAGACACATAGGAATTGAGATGTTTGATCAGAAATTAATGTATTTGTTTTAAAATGTGCCTTGGATGGAGGCCTGCTGAATAATTACGTGCATGTGTGATTATACAAATTGAGAAATCTTCTCCAGAATCAATCATTAGCGTTAACACTCAAACAAAAATGTAGAGCATGCAAAAGAAAAAAGAACCTTTAAAGCCAAAATGTGCTGTACATCAAGGTGTCAAAAATGGATTTCTTAAGCCAAAATATAATGTGCCTCTTTTCAATGTAGTCCATTTATGTACTGATCTGCTGTGCTACTCTGAGGTGACCATTTCTCTCGAGATTTGCTTTACTGACAATCAAAATTGGCATTCTGAGGGCAACGCTGACTACTATGTTTATGTGGAAACTGTTGACTGCAGAAAAGTAAGACGGTTCTTAGTAAGGGAGATCTTCTCCTCTGCCTCGGATGCCTTCTCACGAACTCCACGAACAATGTTTTCCGGGGCCTTCTCTACAAACTGCACCACAAATGAAACGCGTGACCAACAGGATGCAGGAACCCTCTTCCGAAAACTTGCTCACATAAAAGGAGAAGAAATATTCGACGTACACTCGGGGAACTGAGGCGGGCCAACAAAGTGTCATAGTCTGTCTGTAACTTAGAGAGACGCTTAGAGAGCCGCTCAACTTCCGCTGACACATCAACCATGTCTGCCAAAGGTAGGTATGCCTCCAGACCCTCATCAGCAACAATGTGGACACACTGATTTGCATCACCTGGCGAGCATCAAATAGATTTGCTTATTGGCAAACTGCATCAACCAAGATAACGAGTTTACAAGGCACTCACCCGGTAGTGATTCAGTCAAATTTATGTTCTGTGCGTCAAGCTTTGACAGCAAAGCAAGCACCTGCTTCTCTTTCTGCGGCATAGAAATACAAGTCAGATGATGGGGAAAAAAACACCATAGTATACAGGAAAGTTGATACCATCGCACCAATCACATATAGGTAACTCTACTTCTAATCTTTCTAGGAGCTGTGCCTCTCAAGTTCTAACAGTGAAGCTTTCCCAGTTAAATACACTATTCCTTGGCAACTTTGATTTCAATAATTTGAGTACAAAACATGCTAGGCTTCTCAAATTGCTGGATCAAAAGGCTCATAATATACGTACAATGAAATGTCACAAACAGAATGGACTTGCTGTGAGAAGACACCTACCGATATGTACTCCAGGACATCCGCAGTGGCAACAACAGAAGCTGATATCCGTTTAGCTGGCTCGACAGAATACTCTGCTCGGACATTTCTGATTCCTCTTATCTGTTATTATACAGGTGATCAAACAAAATGGTCGCCGGCAGGCCACATATAAAATGAGCACATACAGCTCAAGTGGAAATTTACCAACGATTGCAAATTTTGAAATCTTTTGATGGACAACAAGTTCTTTGGGAGGTCGGTGCTAGGCCAGGGAGCAACTATAAGTGCATCCTTTCTGTACGGCAATGCCTGAAAATAATTATATGTACTGATGAGGCTGATGAAAGTGGGAGTTAAACAATGCTGTATAATAGTAATGGGCGTCAAGGTTTTTGTACCTGCCATAATTCTTCAGTGACGAAGGGCATGAATGGATGCAGTAGCTTCAGTATGTTTTCAAACACATACAAGAGAACACTTTGTGCCGTAATAGTAGCTGAACCATCACCAGAGTGGTAGAGACGAGTCTTACTAGATTCAATATACCTGAATTACAATAAATTTGAGAAAATATGTAAGTCTACTACTCCCTCCGATCCAAAATAAGTGTCGCAGTTTTGAACTAAGGTTAGTTCAACCTTAGCTCACAACTGCAACACTTATTTTGGGTCTGAGGGAGTAGAAAGCATGCACCATAACGGTGCAACGGTAGAGTGCATATTGGAACATAGAATCAGGCGACAGCTTGGTGTGTGTGTGTGTGTGTGTGTGTGTGCGTGTGTGTGTGTGCTCCCATAAACAAGTTGTACTTCCTGTTATTTGGTTCTTCGCAAACTTACCAATCAGCAAAATGGCTCCAAAAGAAATCGTAGATTTCTCTAGCTGCATCTCCAAAGTAAAACTTTTCATAGCTTATGCTGACTTTATCGATAAGTTCATGTAGTCCTGTAACCTGAATTTTTGTTTGTTCTCTTATTAATTAGCATACTTCATAAAAGGCCAACAATTCAAAAGAAAAAATGATGGACTCACCACCCAGCCTTCTGGCAATGGTAGTTGCTGAAGCGCTGCTTCTGTGTCAAACTAAAAAGGAGATGCAAATGTATTAGCAACAATTATATAAAGGAGAATGAAATTTAATCAATGCATCATCTGCAATTTGGAATTCAGTGAGATACCTTGTTTGCTAATAAGAGATCCCATGCAGTAGCATCACTTCTTTCAGGCAAATTCTGCAACAAAAATTTGCCTGCATTCCAGAGTTTGTTGGTGAAAGCCTTATTTGATGTCAACCTTTCTGTAGAAAGATTAATGTCCTGAAGTAAAAAGGTGTATTAACAACGGAGAAGTGAACAAGCTTGATCAACAAAATGCAGAAGACCATGGAAAAGCAAACCTGGCCGGCAGTGCCCATGCAAAGTGTAAATCTCAATGCATCTGTCCCGTACTCGTTCATGGTATCTAGGGGGTCAATAACATTCCCCAGTGACTTTGACATTTTCCGCCCCTGAAGATCTTGCTGATTAGTCTGTGGAACTGAGAGCTAATCTAGCAACATAAACAACTCAGACGGACGAAGGAATGACACATGTCTAATAGACTTCATAGTGGACTAGTGGCCCACCCACCCATCCATCGGTTTAACTGCAGTATGTGGACTTACAAGTTTATCAGGGTAAGGGAGGCACTGTCAGGTGTAGTTCGAGAGAGGACCTACCAGGCAGCTACTCGATCTGGTCTGAAGCGGCGCTCTCACACAGAGATCGTCATGCACCCCCCTCAGCTAGGACCACCACTAGAACGGTACGGGCCCACATATACAACACTGCCCCCCCCCCCCCCCCAACCCCCCAAAGAGGGGTGATGGATATCTTAGATCTATCATTCCCATCTTGTCACAAGCCAAGCTGTATTTGGTTCCTAGTCCTTTAGTCAAGCAATATGCAATTTGTTGCCCTGAGCTCACATACCCTATCTTGATAATCCAGCATCCAACTTTTTGTTTGATAAAAGATCTATCAGTCTCCACATGTTTGGTTCTCATGTTGAACCGGGTTGTTTGCTATATTAATTGCCGACTTCTTGTCACACAACAGAAGGGGAGCCTTGGCGCAGTGGTAAAGCTGCTGCCTTGTGACCATGAGGTCATGGGTTCAAGTCCTGGAAACAGCCTCTTACAGAAATGTAGGGAAAGGCTGCGTACTATAGACCCAAAGTGGTCGGACCCTTCCCTGGACCCTGCGCAAGCGGGAGCTACATGCACCAGGTTGCCCTTTTTTTTTTCTTGTCACACAACACATTCATGCAAATGGTCTTAAATATCTTCAGCTCTTCTAATAGACTCCTTGTCCATAACAAATCACTCAGTCCCTGACATGGCTTTGTATTTGTTTTGGATTGTTTCTTGCTTCTCCAAGACACTAGATTTCCTCCTACAAAAACACAATGGCCTGAAATTGATCTTTTGTCATCACAATAACAATCTATGGCAGGAAGTCCATTGACTCTTGTACAACAGTCCTTTCCCACGAGAACCTTTCGAGTATCTCAAGATTCTACGTACTGCCTCAAGATGTTCACTTCTAGGCTCATGCATATATCTATTCACAACACTTACTGCAAATGCAATGTTTTGTCGTGCATGACACAAGTACGACAATCTTGCCACCAATCAATGATATGTTTCTTTATCCACCAGGTCACCTTATTGGCAGTCACTTTATTGGTTTTGATCAATTGGGGTTGAAGCAGATCGACAACCCAACATGCCAACATCATAGAGAAGGTCCAGGGTATATTTTCTTTGAGAAAGAGTTATTCCTTTTTCAGACCTGGCTACTTCTATACCAAGGAAGTACTTGGGTCGACCAAGATCTTTAACTTCGAAGACCTTACTCAGACACCCCTTGAACCTTGCTATCTCTACGTCATCATCACCAGCGATAACGATATCATCAACATAAACTGCAAGAATGGTTACTTCCCCTTGAGAGTGTCTATAAAATAATGTATGGTCACCGTTGCATTGTCCATACCCTATGTCACACACTGCCCGAAACTTGTCAAACCAAGCTCTTGGAGCTTAGTCCATAAAGGGCTTTCTTTAGCCTGCATACCTTCAGCAATCGCAGAAGTCGAGAACCCAGGTGGAATCTCTATGTATAAATCCTCATGCAAGAAAGCATTCTTCACATCAGGTTGATCGAAAGGCCACCCGAAATTTGCTACACAAGAGATTAGAATCCTCACAATGTTCATCTTTGCTACTGGAGCAAAAGTCCATCTGTGCCAACCTGCACATCTCCAGTGGAAATCGATGTCTGTATCAAAGGAGCCACATGAGTACTATGGAGCCGCCTGTTGCTAAAGGTGACGGATGCATCTGCACTTTATGCTACTATTCTCCCCCTCCTGACAAATCACCGGTTGGAAACATTGGTCAAGTACTTCAAACAAGACAGTTAGATCAGTTTTTTCACCATAAAAGGGTTCCAATTCACGGAACGCAGCATCCATGCTCACAAATGTCCGCCTCTCTTTGTCCTAAAGAATATTCAATAAAGATACATTTGACTTCCTGAGGATCCAATTTGTTGACGATGGCCTATGATCACGAACAAAATAAGTGCAACCAAACACCTTGGGAGGAACTGGGAATTTATTTTCTGTGAAAAATCAAGTCACACGGAGATTTCCTACATGTCACCCTAGATGGCACGCGGTTAATCAAGAAGGGGTCATCTTGACAGCTTTACTCCACAGGAACTTGGGCACATTCATGGTGAATATCAATGCCCGAGCCACCTCCAACAGGTAACGATTTTTCCTCTCTGCCGCCCCATTCTGAGGAGGTTTGTCTGGACAAGATGTTTGATGCAGGATGTCGTTGTCCGACAAAAAAGGCACCAGTGGCCTTGTTAACATACTCGGTGTCATTGTCTCATCTAAGTGCTTGAATTTTCACATTATACTAAGTCTGAACAAGTCCATAAAAAGTTTTGAAACACTCCATCCTTATGTCAAAGATAGACCCAAGACATTCGAGAATGGCAATCGATGAACGTAACGAAGTACTTCATACCACTGACAGATGGCACTGGACATGTCCATACATCAGAATGGATCAACACAAAAGGAGATGCTCCTGATCCCTTACTCACATATGAGTTTCTGGTATGTTTAACAAACTCACATGCATCACAGTTCAGCTTGCTCTTGTTCACACCACTCATTACATCTGGGAAATATTTGATACATTTTGTCAAAAGACACATGTCAAACCTTTATACATCTCCGTCAGACCCTGACGATTGCTTGCTCTACAATGATGGATTGGGGCTCTAGTCTCCTTATCCTCGGCAACTGCAGCTAGCATGTGCATTCACTGACGGTCCGTCATGTTGCAGTCCATGTACCACAACCCCCTATGCCTCACTTCAGTCCCAAGACTCCTGCTCGTCGATCTCTCTTGGATCAAGCACACAACTTTGCCATGAATTATTCAGCAATCAATTTGGTCAATCAAAGCACTCAAGGACACTTAAGTTCACGAGGAAAGCCGGTACTCCCACCGTCCACGTGCATAGGTCGTCTAAGGAGTTGCATCATGACCAAGACGCACCGTGATAGGCAAGCGTTAGGCTGGTCATAGTGGGGAAGTAACTTAGACTAGTAACATGCATATGTTGCTGGTATATGTTACTACCTCCATAATGGGTAGTAGTAACATATGTGTGGTATCATGCAAGGCTTTATTTATTTAGATGTAGACTCATTTTGCCTCGGGGTGTGTTTGTTACAGTAACATATTATGTTACCACAAACATATCTCTCATTAACTACTCGCCACATAAGCAAATTTGCCTTGGGATGCGTTATGTTACTAGCTAAGTTATTCCCGCTATGGCCAGCCTTATGTTGAGATTGTGAAAACAAGCCTATCGTCTGCCCTCAAATAACGCAATCGAAAGAGTCATTTAATTGTGCATGCATGGGAATAGGAGGATTGAGATGTGCATGCACGGGAATGAGCAGGGAAGTTAAAGGGGCGGCATGAGGGAACCGAACGAGAGGATGTGTGGGTTACGAGGGATATTAATTACAAGCGCAGCTAATATTCTTGGGATATCTAATTTTCACTAGACGTCCTATACACCTGGACATAGGGAGTACATGCAAGACAGGATAATCAATATTAGGTGTGCATCTGACTGTCCCAACACATGTGATGGACTGGGTTGTGCCATCTGCTGTGTGAATGGTTTCCTGATGTATCAGAGGGTGTGCAACATAGGATTTAAACTCACTGAAGTCTCCAGCAACATGATGTGATGCTCCTGAGTCAAGCACCCATTCATAATTTATTTGATGGGCTGCTATTGATGCGTGTTCAATGTGACCTTCATTTGTATCGACAACGTTGGCATAGCTAGTAGCAGTCTCCTTTCCTCATGTAGGTTGTGTCCCTTCAACTAAAGCAGCAATATTTGCCCTAGGAGCCGTCCAAGAACCACCACTCCCATTCCGACCACCTCGTTTTCTACTGCCATCACTAGATCCTTGGCCCCTGCCTCTTCTTGGTCTTGTGCAAAAACGACCAATATGCCCTGGTTGACCACAATTATAACAATCTCTAGAATCTCATTGGTCAGCCACCCTGAAAGCAGATTCATTTCCATGTCACCTCTTCTTGGTACATCACAGGAATGGCCTCATCAAGGGACACAAGCGTTGGCTGAGTGCAACATGCCTGCTCTCAAAACCTTGATTGAGACCTTTTAGAAACTGCATCACACACCTACACTCAACCCAATTCCTGGCAATTTCCATGGACTCTGCATATGGAAGCTCAAGGGGATCACACTGATCCAAATCCGCCCAAGGTTAGACCCTAGTATTGGACCTCTGAACCTATTAGGAAAAATAGGTCCAAGGTTAGGCCCGCACCTCCTCTCTTAGGGTAACGGGCCAACCATTAGGTCCGTAGGTTTGCCCCTCGCTAGCACACCACCGCTATTTGCTCATGTTAACTCGTTCTATACACCAGAAGAAGCAGATGAGAGAGAGGCTGGCATGAGGTCGAACTGATGCTGGAGATTTGGGCTGCCTGATCTACTCTCCCGGCTACAAGCGCCTCCCGTGCGTCACGGCGTTCCGGCTGCTGACAACTAACCTGCTCCGGTGGTGGTGAATTTGGATACCGACCAGTAAAAGGAGATGCAGATGGAGACATGGGCAACCGGCAGGGGTAGGCGATGCTTCTACGAGTTTATTCAGTGGCTGACGGCTTGCCGTGATCCATCCTCCAGGCTCCAGCCATCCTGCGGGGGCACTATTCTGATGAGGTATAGGTGCGATTCGACCCCAGGTTCAAAGGGGTTTGCCCCATTTGGACCCTCAAGGTCGTCCGGTTACCCTACTTTGGTAACAAAAGGGAGGTGCGGTCCACCGGTCCAACGGGGCGAACCGGACCCCTTGAATCTTGAACATATACCATCATTCTATCACCCTAACGAACATCTTGGATCTTGTCTTCTATTTGAGACATGAGCATCAGGTTTCCCTTACCGGAATACCTCATGGATACCTCATGGACAGCATGCTCCACACAACAGACACTGCAATGGCCGAAATCAGGGAGTTCAACATCCAGGCCAATATCAGGGAGTCAGTAACACTCCACTTCTTCCATTATGGGCTCTCCTTGTCAGAAGGTTCTTCAACCGTTCCATGAACATACCCCGTCAGGCCCTCCGTCTTCAAGATCAACAAGGCCCACCTCGACCAGCTCAGGTAGCTGCTCACACCATTCAGCTTGACATCTTTTTGCATGAGTTAAAGCTTGAACCCTGATCTGCTTGAGGCACAACAATCCTGCAGGAGATGACCCCTCGGCAGCTTTCACAGTCATGAGCTGCACAAGTTTCTCCAGCACAGAGGTAACATCACTTGCCATGACAGCCTACGCCTCTTCTCCTAGCTGTGCGAGTGCGACCGCCAGTACTGCTTCTGTCACCCTCTCCAATCGCGGCAGCAGCAGCAGCAACAGCACAGCACCTCAGCCACACTTCAGTAGCACCACCCTCTCTGTTTCTCAGACGTTGCAAGTACCACCAACATCAAGCAACAGAACAGCACTTTTGTCTTGCTCCAGATCGAGGGCGAGCAGCCGCACCCCACCTTTGCCGCAGCAGGCACAGCCAGTACCACCAACAGCAGCTGCCCAAGCAGCCGCCGCACCTTGCCTTCTTCCGCTGTCGTGCACCTCCTCTTTGTCCTCTGCGGCTCTGCCGCACAGCCGCAGCCCCTCCGTCAGCGTCGCGCACAGCCGCCTCTCTTCACTGGTGATTTCGTCTCACTGTGCATCTACTGCAGCTCCTCCGGCAGCCGCCATCACCTTCCTCCCTCGCCCTCGGCCACCGATACCATGTAGTTCGAGAGAGGGATGTACCAGGCAGCTACTCAATCTGGTATGAAGCGGCGCTTTCACACAGACATCGTCGTGCACCCCTCTCAACTAGGTCAACCACTGGAACGGTATGGCCTGGGCTTCATGGGCTGGTATGGGCCACATATACAATATCAGGCCATCTGCAAGGAGTCTGTGGATCTCTGCCAGAGTATCACACAGCCCATTAGCACACAAAGCAGGAAGTTCATATACAACAGTTTCTCTCCTGGGGTCGAGTTGAGGCTAAAGGTCAATCCTTCTAATTTTATTTTTCCAGTTTTCCTCTTATTTGTCCTGACCACAAAGTTCTCTTTGCGGTGGTCCTCAAAAGTGACTTAGGTAGGAACATGTGGCAAACAGCAAAACAGGCGACGGACACATCAATTAACAGCTCTCAGTAAATAATATGTAGCAGTATGTACAGCATGTTTCCTGAGATACAGCCGTTCTCTCAAAAGAGGAAATAGAAATTTGATCATATTAATTATAAATTACAACAAAATGATAAGCCTTTGTCCCTCAAAAGTACAAAACATAAATTAAGGTGCTCATATCTCTCACCTCAGAATCCCGGATAAGACCATGTAGATAGACATAAGAAAATGGTACTGTTCCTGTAAACTCAATTCCCATCATAACCATCCGTGCAACCCAGAAAAATAAAATGTCATGGCTGTCAAAAATAAATTAGCTATAGTATCAGACATAGTAAATGGAAAAGCAGAGTATCAGCAGGATAACAAGCACACCACCTTGTTCAAAGAAAGGCGGGGGGGGGGGGGGGAAGGCATTACTGGAGCTAACATACCCGGTCTCAAGGACTGTTGCAGGATAAAAATGCTTAAAATCTTCCCTGGACACATCTGGCCAACCAAGTGTGCTGAAAGGCCATAAAGCACTGCACGATAACTTCCAACAAGTCAAAACAGAAAACTACGAGCAATTTTTTATATTACTTGTAACAGTTGTATGTACAAATTGATTATACTTGTGCAGTTCTTTACTACTTCCAATACTTGGAAATATAGCTCATACAGACATTGAAGTAAGAAAGAGAATGTAATATACTACTCCCTCCGTTCCAAAATAGATGACTCAACTTTATACTAACTTTAGTACAAAGTTGAGTCATCTATTTTGGAACGGAGGGAGTAGGAAGTAAAGGAAGAAAGCAAATGTAATATAGGAGTTCGGAAAGAATTCAAAGCATGGTGAATAGCAAGTCCAGTCAAATATATTGCCTGAATTCATAGTTTTATTGGAGCCTAGAACCCTGAGCTGTGAGAACGGCCACACAAGGACATTAACTATTAACCTGCTTATTGCAATTGCACATGGCAGGCACCACAAGCAGAGGGCTAAGAAACCATTTAGAAGCAGAGGTGAGGAACAAAGCCAAGAATTTGAGGACGAACTTGATGATTATCTTTAGAGGCAATCACAATGAAAGTGATACGAAATGTTTGTGTCGCAATATCATGATGTTGCAACAAGAAAAACCAGAACATCAAGAAATTGCCAAGAAATGTGAATATATTTTCCTATTAATACAAAATGTGTGCTGTCAGGGCCTCCCCTACAGTCTTTCATTAACAAAATTGTATTGCGGAACTTGTGCTCAATTGCAAAATAAGAAAAGGAGCATGTATTTCCATTAGATGAATGCTAAGTAATGTTCTGAATTAAATAAGAAGTGCTCACAAAAATTCAAGCGATCAACAAATCCATATTGCAGAAAACCAATTGGTACCACACAATTTTGAAGAGGAAGACAAACCTTGAGAACCAAGTATCGAGAACATCAGGATCCTGATATATTTCAACTGATTTTCCATATTTTTCCTGAGCTTTCGCAAGTGCCTCCTCTGCATTTCTGGCAACAACATAGTCTTCTTCACATTTCTTTCCAACGATGTACCAGACTGGTATCCGATGGCCCCACCACAATTGTCTACTTATACACCAATCTTTTATATTTGTTAACCAATTATTATATATCTGCAGCAGCAGAGCACACAAAAGAATGAGCAGGGATAAAATAGTGGGCAGGACAGGACAATTACAAAATTCATTTCTGCAGGAATAATAATTAACACAAATATGTGTAGATATGTGAGCACTTTCTTTGGCATATGTATTGTTTCGCTGAGCCCCGATAGAACTTCCAGTCACAATAGCGTTGTTCTTAAGGCGGCAAAGCGACCTAACGCAAGCACTCGCCGCCCTGACGACTAAGTGCCTAAGGGGGCTAAATTGTTAGGCTCTGCCCACCTCTGTTACTGCTCTTTAGGTGTGCTTACTGCTGAGCAGTAGATGACTACCATTATTTTCTTTCTTTTTTGAGAAGATGCATAAGTATGCATAGACAGATAGGGAAAAGGTTTGGTACAATCCCAGGACTGGACCAACACTCCAAGGTACAATGCTACGGGCCTACGAAGTAACCGCCAGGAGAAGCGCGGCAACACCCACCACCCCTTCCTTTGGCCACTACCTTTCTAGAGAACAGAATGAAAGATCCATGCAATTACCTTCTCAAATCTCTCCGGAAGAATAGTGAGTTGCCCTTTTTCAACAGCATGGAGGGCCCTTTCAGCCAATGGCTCCATTGTGACAAACCACTGCTTACTAATCAAGGGCTCTATGACCTAGGATCACACAGAAGTGGGGTCATCAAGCCAAAAAACATCACCAGCCCTTAAATACGACAAAGAATAGGAAAAAGGTTCACACTTCACCACCACGTTGAGATCTGGGAACTCTAAGTGTATAGGGTTCCTTCTTCACTGCCAAGTTAGTCTCAACAAGGTCAGACCACAGCTTCTCTCGTGCCTCAAAACGATCCATACCACTGGCGAAAAAAAGGAGGAAACGGAGTTAAGATCAACATGTTGCATACAGAAGGCCAGGCAAACTGCAACTCTGTTAGTACTGCCTTTTCATATGCAGTAGTTGAATCAACTGATTATACTAATTGTACTAACTCAATGCCGCAAATTGTGTTTCCAACCTTTTTATCTTAAAAGAAGTTAGAACAGTAAGCTGTGTTAAACAGCTAAAGTCCTATTGTATTATACCTCGAAAGCAACTTCAAGTCACCTTACAAAGAGGAACATATAATAACATAAATGTGTTTGTAAGCAGCTGAAATTGCAAGTCATGAAGAAATTAACCACAGAATAAATAACAATGTTACTTCACATGCATTGTCTTGCAAATATTATACCTGTATAATCCAGCAACATCATTTAATGTGCCATCTTTGTTCATAACATTAAGAATTGGCAGCCCAAGCTTTCGAGCAATATGATAATCATTCTGATCATGTCCAGGGCTAATCTTCAGCACCCCTGTTCCGAATTCTGGATCAACGTACTGTAAATCGTAGAAACGATAGTTACTATTAACAAAAGTCTATGCAAGGAAAACTATCCTGCTACCCTTTTAGCAGTCCCCTCAACTGCATCTGGAGAAAAGTAGACCCAATTACTACAACGAAATAAGTTTTTTAGCCAGGGAGAAACCATATGTGGTCACAGGAAAAATATTTTGAATTTGGGCATGCAAGTGTGAAAAACTTGCACAAAAGAATGCATGTACGTACATCAAGCAAAGGGAAAAGCCAGCTTGGGATGCAAAATTTTGCCTTAGCCACAAAAATAGTCATACCGGTGAAGTAGGTAACTACATGAATTGATGAATAAATGTTTTCCTTGCTTCAACTGAAACACGATAGTGTAAACTTTGCATGTGCAAGCAACAAGATAAATTATAACTCAATAAATATGACGAGAGAACGCCCTGACTAGTGAATATGGTGCTTTTGCATTGCTTCATTTTATTAATCTCACAATATCCTATCTGAAATTGCTAGAAATATAGAAAATACTCCCTCCGTTCCAAAATATAGTGCTTCCTCTATTCCCGTGCTTCAACTTTGACCATAAATTTAACCAACGAGACCGACTGCGGCGGGAGCAAAAGTTATACCAGTGAATTCGTATTCAAAAGAAGTTTTCAATTATATAATTTTTTTCTCCCGCCGCAGTCGGTCTCGTTGGTTAAATTTATGGTCAAAGTTGGACCTCGGGAAGCGCGGGCGCACTATATTTTGGAATGGAGGGAGTACTAACGAAAACAATAGTTTCATTCTTACCCGATCAGCAATGATAGGAACATGTCTCCCAAATGTCAAGGGTACAATAGCCAATTTTCCAACATATTTTGCATAGCGCTCATCCTGCATTGTCAATTAAAAAATTAAAATAAAGATGGTTTACCAAATCCAATTTCTTTGAGAAATAAAATAGCTCAATGTAGTTATAGCATAGGTTGCAACAGAAGACAATAAAATGTCTTACAACGTACTTGTTATGGCCGGCATATACTACAGCCCAGGCAGTTGGGGGCCTGGCCCAGTTATCTTTTCGTTATTAGGGGCTTAGCCCAGTTATCGTATTTGGAGATTATATAAACTCATGTAAGGACTCGTTTGAAGTTAAGCAGAAGCAATTATATTTGCTCGGCTTCCTGAAGGGAGCCGGGAGACCTAACCCTAGCCGCCGCCTCCTGCGCCCTCTATCTCTCTCGCACGACGGCGCCCCAGCGCCGGCGACCTCGCCTTCCTCCACGCCAAGCCCCCTTCCACCCCTACAACCTACGAGCTAGACCCGGTAGGAACCCAGCTCCTATCAGCACTACTTATGTTTACTGCAGAACACTAAAAAGATCATACCTCTGGGTTAACAGCAATCGCAACATCACCAAATAGAGTCTCAGGTCGTGTTGTCGCAATAGTCATAAAATCATCCCTGCCCCACAAATTTCAATGTGTAAGCAATGCTAAGCATTAAACTGTATCAATCATATTTGCTGGATTCCTCATGTTAGAATGCAAAATATAATGTATATCAGGATACTCATTCTCATGAAAAATGTTCACTCATCACAACAGAGAGCCAAAATAAAAAAGAACTGGTGGTAACACAAGCACACACTTGGCTGTAAATACAGTCAGCAATATGTGTGACGACATCATTGATTATTTAATGATAATTCACATCGAATAATTATTAGATGTTAGACGAGCACAATTAAGAATGTAAAAATATGTACCTCGATCCACCAGCAACACGATACTTCATATAGTACAAATAGCCAGGTTCTTCAGAGTATTCAACTTCCTAATAATACAAAACATTATAGAATCAAATATTTGATTGGCTCACGTATGATCATCCATGAAGTATTGAAGTTTCAGATCTCCCATGCAGAATCACCCAATTTTCCTTTTGGTTTAAATTATATAGTTGTGCAGATATATGTATGTATGTACTAGTTAAAAAAGAAGTAATCTCTTCACATACTAAGTCAGATACTGCAGTCTGCAGGTTAGGAGACCAGTTGACCAAATAAGATCCTGAAAAGGAAATACAATGAATCAACCAATACATACCAAAGTTACATAAGGTAAGTCCCTAAATTTAAAATGTAAACAAGAAAAAAAAACAAATCAAAAGATTAAGAATTCCTAAATCCCTGTCCAACAAGAAAAAATTACACAAGAATGGGATCACAAGCATGAGGCCATCCTCAACATAAATTCATCCAAGCATATACCCAAAAAAAACATAATTCACATGTGCTAAAGCAAAACACATGAAAAAAAATTGAGAAAACGCAAAAGGCTTGCGTTTCTTTGTATTGAAAAGATAAGTTTGTTACAGCCTCCTAAGAGGAACGATTACAGTCATAAATCAGTGGATACGATTACAGTCATAAATCAGTGGACGTCCCAGGTTTGAGGGAGGATGGCACGCAGGCCACGGGCTCCAGCCCTTGCCCAGAGCTTGGCTTCGTCCTTGATCCGTGCCATCAGTGAGTTGATCGATGGGGTTGCGCCGTTGAACACGCAGTCGTTGCGATGCTTCCAGGTCATCCAAGGGATCAGCAGGGTTGCGGTGGTAAGGCCTTTTTGCATGGGTTTCGGCGTGTTTCGCCACGCCGAGCGCCACCACTCTGATAGGGATCCCTCGCTGGAGGGCACGCTGCATGTCAAGCGCAGCCAGGACAATATCTCGTGCCACACTTGCTTGGAGAAGGGGCATTCCAGGATTAGGTGCTGGATTGATTCAGGCGCTTGGTCACAAAGCGGGCAGCGAGGAGGGTGCGGCAGTCCGCGGCGAGCAAGGCGGTTGGCTGTCCAGCAACGTCCCAGGTGGGCAAGCCAGTGGAAGAATTTCACACGCGGGGGCGCCCAGCCCTTCCAGGTGAGCTTCCAAGCAGGGCAGGAGGTCGAGCCATGGAAGGTGGCAAGGTAGGCGGACTGGGCTGTGCAGGTACCTGCCGCGTTCCACTTCCAATGCAGGCGATCCGGCTCGACAGTGAGTCTGATGTGCTCGATCGCATGCCAAGTAAGCAGGTATTGGCCGATCTCGCGGATGCCAAGGGTGCCCTGAATGTCCGATGTCCATTGGTGCGCATTCAGACCGTCTGCCACCGTCCTGCTCTTGCGGCGGTGTTTGGGGATGAGGGCGTGCAGTTGTGGTGCTATTTCCAAGATGGCGCGCCCGTTGAGCCAACGGTCTTCCTAGAACAGCGCACGCTGGCCGTCGCCAAGGATCATGGTTGTGGGCGTGAAGAAGAAGGCGCGCTCCGCAGCAGTGAATTGAAGGTCGAGGCCAGACCATGCCCTGTTGTCGTCCGTGCGGGCGAACCAAAGCCATCTGGTGCGCAAGGCCAAGCCCGTGCGCTCCAGGTCGTGCACCCCGAGCCCACCAAGCCGGGTCAGGCGGCAGACGCGTTGCCAGTTGACGTGACAGTTGCCGCCGTGCACCTTGGTGCGGCCAGCCCATAGGAATCCTCGTTGGATTTTTTCGAGGAGTTTGAGGATCTTTTTTGGCGGCGCGAGCACCAGAAGTTGGTGAATGGGGATCGCACTCAGCACCGATTTCACAAAGGCAAGGCGTCCGGCCTTGTTCATGAGGTGCGCCTTCCAGGTGGGGAGCTTGCCAGCGGTCTTGTCGCCGAGGTGCTGCAGCTGTGCAGCGGATGGGGGTCCAAGGGTGAGTGGGATCCCCAGGTAGGTGCTGGGCAGCGCCGCGATTGGGCAGCCAAGGTTGGCGATGGCCGGGGCAGCCATGTCGCCGTCACATCTGATCATCGTAGCCGTGCTCTTCAGGAAGTTGACCCGAAGGCCTGACGCCCGGCCAAATAGCTGCAGGATTTTTCGGGCGGCGAGTGTGTCGTGGACTAGCAGAAGAGTATGACATCGTCCGCGTACAGCGAAAGGACGGGGAGCGTGCGGCGAGGGTGCAGTTGCTGCAGGACTTTGAGCTCAGCCGCGCGACGGAAGAGGCGCCCCAATGTGTCGACAGCAAGCACAAAGAGTTGTGGTGACACAGGGTCGCCTTGACGAAGCCCACAGCGGTGCCAGATCGCGGGTCCCGACACGCCGTTGAGGAGAACCCTTGTGCTTGCCGACGACAGGAGAGTAGCAAGCCAACCAAGGAAGCGATCGTTGAAGCCATACCGGCGCAAGACCTCGAATAGAAACGTCCATGACATGTAGTCAAATGCCCGCGCAAGGTCCAGCTTCAGGAGGATGCGCGGGGCGCCCAGCTGATGAAGAAGGCGCGCCGATTGGCGGATAAGCACGAAATTGTCGTGAAGGCTTCGTCCCGGGATGAAAGCGTTCTGGATGGGGCTGACTAGCTCGTTCAACTTGGGTGCTAGTCGAAGGGACAGCACCTTTGCGAAGATCTTCGCGACGAGATGGATTAGGCTAATGGGCCTGTAATCCCCCAGCCCGGCTGCGTCAGCTCGCTTTGGAATCAGCGTAAGCAGGTTTGGTTCAAGCAGCTGAATCCCCTTCCTCGTAGCGCATATAGCTGCTAGAAGACGCGGACAAGGTCGTGCTTCACGATAGGCCAGCAGGAGCGCAGGAACCCTGCGGTGAAGCCGTCTGGGCCGGGCGCCTTGTGCGCCGACAGTCGCTTGACAGCTTGCCATATCTCGTCTTCGCTGAAGGGGGCGTCCAGGTCGTCGAGGTTGGATGGCGCGATGAGGTCCTCGAGGTTGAGGGCGCAATCCCGGGGGTGATCTGTCCCTAGCAGGGAGTCGAAGAGCGCGAACGCCGCCGCGGCCAAGTCTGCTTGGTCGGTTAGAGTGGCGCCCTCAACCGTCAGAGTATGAATCCTGTTTTACTATGTTGGATGGTGCTTGCACCATAAGTTGCCATTTGGCAGGTATGCTGTTTTGATCAGTAAATATGATCCTCATCTGAGGATGGTTACAGCGAATATGTTGTGTAACATAAAACTGGATGCTATAAGCTGCAAAATGCAAACATATTTGTATTGTCTCACCAAAGAACATATAAATTACTTTATGCAAAAAGTACCACGATACAATTGGTGATGGAAGTAAAATAATGGTGGCTTGCTTCCCACTAAATTATGCACACGGCCCTCCTATTAGTGGTCAAGTAAAATAACTAGGACAGGTCAGTGAGCAGGCCCAGCCCACTCAATTTGCATTCCTATCCAGAACTACAGCCACTCACTTGTGGCCTGATGGATTTTTTTAAATCAACCAACTGAATTTCTGACTCATAAAGTTATAGAACTTCTGGTTGCTGAAGAAAGCTGACTAGAAAACCAAGAGTCTTCACATCCAGAGCAACATTCTTCCGCCACATAACTAATTAACTATCCAATCAGCTATAATAACTAACAAAAAATATACTTGATACACTTTGAGAGTAAAGCTTGTAACGGCCCCGAATAATTTATGAAAGTAGTGAGGTAAGTTTGTTACTGACAATGTAACAAGAATAGAAAAACATATACAGGACAAATTATTGTCACCCCCCACTTCATACAAGTGCATCTGTGTTCACTACCCTAAATCAACTGAAGCAAATGGTATTAAATCAACCAGTAATAAGTATGTTAATATAGTCGACTAGAAACTATTACCAGGCAAAAGTTGGGGACACACCAAGAGATTTGAAAATAGTAAACAGGATATCAAACTCAACAAGAGCACATTACTCAAGATGATGTGCATTCACCTACTTCTTGTAATAGAACATGTAGCCATGTTTAATTATAATACCTTGATATATAAGTCCTTTTTCATGAAGCCTAATGAATGCTTCAACAACTGCATCTGCAAAACAGAAGGGGGAAAACACTGAGTTCAGTTGTAAAGATAACCACATGGTTCTAACATTGAGCTCGAGGGAGCAACCTAACATCACTATCACAACATCATGTCCTGATGGTTCGATTGAAAAAAAGGTTAGGTCAAATCACTAGTGTACATAAATTGCATAAAAAAGTTCAGATCTGGCAGGCAAAGGATGGGAGTGCTTTGGTTCGACATCAAATAGCTGTCACTCTCATTCATAATGAAATCACAGTCATAAGCCAAAACAAGACTTAGATACCCTATACCATCACCGTGATCCTGATTAAATGCAAGTCTATCAACAGAACGAAATTTATGGATGCAACCATGTGACCTCACAATTGCAGAAGAAGAAAGCTAAAATATAACCACGTAAGAAATCCTAAAACTCAGAAACAAGCTAGTAATTCCGCAAGGTAATGCCATGAAACACAGGTCCAATCATCATTTGCAATGGAAAACGACAGTTGACACTTACGACTTAGTTGATCATCTAGCGTGAAGCATTCACGGGTCCAATCACAAGATGCACCCAACCGCTTAATCTGATTAGTGATTGTGCTCCCATACCTGAAAGGGGAAGTGTTCAGAATAAAAAACAAACTAGCCACATTGAAGCAATGAAAGTTCAGCATTACAACGAACTTTAAAAATGCAACCTTCTGGAATGAATAAATCGACCAGAATAATCTTTCATCACATGTTCATCATTGCAGCAGAACAAGGTTGTGGAGGAACAACTCCACCTTGTTGTTACGAAGGAACTACTTCAACATGATGCGCAAGATATCGATCTAGAGGCGAATATAGATCAATATGGCAGCAGGAGTTCAATCCAAAACTCCTAAAGCACAAGATCTAGTCCAAGATCTTAGATAAGAACACTAAGTTCTAGGTAGCGGTGTACATAGTCCGGTTACAAACTAGAGGTGAGGACCTCTATTTATAGGCTTTGGGAAGCCTTCACACCTCAACTTCTACTTATGGCTAGAACACTGTAGAAAACATTACTTAATTAAGATTTAGCATTCTACTCATAGCTAGGAGATTCTAGAAAACTGTAGCTAAAGCTAAGCAAGAAAACAAATACTAAACTGGAGTAGAAGTATCTAGAAGTGGTTTAACTTCTGATTATATTTTTATTTTCCATCTCTCTATTGTTCCTCGCCATTCATGGTAGTTTAATTTCCAATTATTATGACAGACAGAACCCAAAATTTGTATTAACAATACCAGAAGACAGCAAAGAACAAAGAAAATAGAGCATAATGCGTGTGAGATGCATGCGCAAACGCACATAGGATGCAGTGAGGGTGTTGACCAACCATATTCAGAAAGAGGAAATCACCTGGGTAGAAAGTTCAGAAATGTATGGTTTATAGTAAATCCAGGTAATTAAGCAAGGATGCTTAACTCTTGTAAAAAAGAGAAGAAAGGATTGCTTCAAATCAGCAAGAGGACAAAACCTCTGAGTGCATAAGAAAACAGTGTACACAAACTAGACTGGATTCAGAAAAAGGACTGACTTCTCTTTCCACTCCCAAACTCTTTTAGTGAACTCCTCCTGGGTAAGATCTGCTCTTTTGATGCCTTCAGCAGCTAACATCTTTTCCACAACTAACTGAAATGCAATGAAAGTTGAAAATAAAAATCAGCCAATTACTGCACCAAGTCTTGAACGCAATGTTGAATCATATAGTTAAAAAAAACTAGGCAATAACAAAAGACCTAGCGCTTAATTGTGCTTAAAAGAGGACAGACCCAGTGCTAGAAGATCCAACACCAGGTGGGGTCTGGGGAAGGATTATATGAGGCAAACCTTACCCCTGCACAGTGCAATGCAGAGAAACCACGTCGAACCCAGGACCTCCATAATGTGCGCATAATTGCGCTTAAGCAAGCACTTTGGTCAGAAAAGTGGTGGCAAAACGCACAATTTAACGTCTAACGCTTTTTTAAAACTTTGTGTCGAATACATATCAAGTGTGCAGGAATACAAACCTGAGTTGCAATCCCAGCATGGTCGGTACCAGGTATCCAAAGTGCAGGCCTCCCTTTCATACGGAAATACCTTATCATTATATCCTGAGTTACTTAATGAAAAGGGGGATACTGTTAGTCAGAAAAATAATTGATCCCAGAATGATGGGGGGAATCTGAGCTTTACTATTTTGAGCTGTATATGTGGATTAGTGATCTTGGAACCTTAAAAATGCAATGTTAAGCACCCTGTGGAGGGTGACTATCTAAGGCCCTGTTTGGTTCAGCTTTTATCGACGGATTCCGCTGCCACGCAGCAGAATCTGAACCAAAGGGCGAACCCAGCAGAATCCGATTCCAGAAATCCGCTGCCAAAATCTGAACCAAAAACGGAAGCAGCCCAGGACGTGCTTTCCAAAATCTGATTCCGCTGCGGGCTAAAATCTGAAAAAGTTGTATCAGCTGGTTTGCCAAATGACCTACGTCTTTTTCACAGCAGATTTTTCACAGCTGCTTTTAGAAATCCACAGCCGAACCAAACAGGGCCTAAGAATACAGACTACACAGAATTGACTTAAACAGGCTAGTTTAACTGTAACACCCTAGTTCACATCATTCAAGATATTATTCTACACAGACTTCTACCATCACTTCTGCTTAATGCAGCAGCAGCGACCAATGTTTATTTTACTTTGCGTGACACAATTAGTAACTAGTACCTTGGAAACATGGCTTGTCTTATACTCCCTCCGTCTCACATTAGTTCTCGCTGAAATGGATGTATCTACTATCTAGGCGTACTTCAGTGCCAGATTCATCCGTTTGAGCGACAACTAATATGGGACTGAGGGAGTAAGAAATAGATCCACCTCGCTAGGTAAATCCATCAAAGCTTATGCTCAAGTCTAACATGCAAGTTATTTCAAGGTACAGTGTGGAGAGAGTATCAGGATACAACAAATCAACAAAGCTAACGTACTATAGAAGATCGTAATACAGTGTAAAAACAAATTTATTGCTTGTAAATCAGCATATAGTTAGCCAACATAAGAACACAAGAGTCTTAGGGAATTGAATCACCCTACCTCAAGGGTAACAAACATAGCATGACCCATATGCAATGATCCAGTCACATTTGCAGGTGGCATAGGAATGACAAATGGATCGCCTCCACGGTCGAAGTTAGGCTTAAAGAATCCTTGAGATTCCCACCTATGAAAATTGAAACATCAAATAGTTTAGGAGAAGTTATGTGTGGTTCGAAAAATAATTTATACTGAGACAGGAGGGAGAGTAAGCAAAATAAAATAAAATTTATTCAACTCAATTCATTGAACAATATACTTGAATCAAATAACTAGATTATTAAGCTAGTAGTCTTCAACCTAGGTTGTAACGCCAATCCAATGGGAGTTGAAACATACTTCTCTATCAGTAGTTAGGTTAACTTTAAGTTCCTGATTGGATCATGGAAATTTTCCTCTGTATGATTCAAGATTTATGTGCAGAACAATATATCATGAGATCCAAATTTAACACATATAAAGAGAAGTGGTTCTAAATTCCATAGCACATCGTACAAGTATGACTTGTCAACTTTGCATCTCCTTTGACTTGCTAACTACAGCTATACATAAGCGAGCAATGTACAGTCAGTACAGAGAACGGCAGTTAGTTCTTCCCTGGTAACAGAACGATTTGGCAATCTTGTCCAAAGCCAGCACCCACGATGCGGCTACTATCAACGGACTGGTACGCAAGAAATGTCTGAAAATCAGTGATAGCTCAAAGTTGGACAACTAACTATACATTTGTGTGTCTCGGTCTCTTTAGACATTTCCATACTACCAATACCAACTAAAATGTCATCCCTCAACTTCATTGCATGTAGCAGGACGTAAATGGAATTGCAAGCTTTGCCAAAATTGCTGGCTGAATCATGTACTTATCATGCCCACATGAGAACGAGCATAAATGGATCACCAAGCAATCAAGCGAGTTAACTCGTAGCAGAGACGCTGAATTACCACTTATAAATCCGCTCCTCGCTGGTGAAGTCGAACGACTTAGCGACTTCAGGGGAGGTGAACACATCCCTCTCAGAGACAACTGCTGCAACGTGAACCAGACCCAATCAATGCACAAGACAGTCTCACAGGATTTCACGCCAGCTGAACGAAACCGGGAACTGGGGAGCACTGCCGGTACCTGCGCAGAACCTGTGGGCGGCGCGGCGCGGGGTCCACGCCGGGCGGCGGTGGGCGAAGAAGAGCAGCGGGTTGAGACGGCGGAGGAGGGTTGAGGAGGAGGACAGGAGGTGGGAGGGGCCTGCAAGCGCCATTAGAGCCTGCGCGCGCCGCCCGGCTAGCGGTGCTGGTGGGGTGGCAACGGCGAAAAACCCTAGACTAGCAGGTGAGCTCGAGGGGTTTGGGTTTGGATTTGGAAGAGGATAACGCGGGAGCGTGGCGGTGCACGGCGCCGTGGGGAGCGGAGGGCGGTGGCGCAAACGGATGGGACGATGACTAGCAAAGTATAGCAATGAATGAATTTATATTATCAAAAAAAAAATAGAAGAATACTGCTACATCATATATAGAAAAGGAATATTTAAAGGACAGAAAAATCATAGGAAATAGCATCACATGTATATCAACTAGAGGATGACGCGCGCTTTGCGGCAGAAAAGTCAGCAGAGATTTACAAACATATGAAAAAAGGGAAATCGGTAATGTGTGATATTTATTAGACTGACACATTACAGCCCAGAAAAGTTAACATTGATCCATTTACTCGATTTTAGAGGATTTGAAGAATATTCTGTTGTGATTTACAATGAGGAGGGTAGTGGATCAATGCATACCAATGACTTACACTAAGAGAAATGGTGAAACCCATTTGCTTTGCATGACGGTCATAGCAAGATCTTACAATCTAAATTTTGAGAAATAAACACAAATTAGTGCTGAAAATTTGGCTTAATTCTTAATGGACATGACCATGAGGTTCAACAAATACGTGCAAAACAAATATAATAGGCCTCTCACGCCTAGATCGACTTGTTGAATTGCTACTGCCAGGAGATTTGTAAGTGCTCACCTTTGTAAGGAAAAAGGAATTAAGTGTTTTAGTATGGAACATGGTTAAGTAACAAACCAAATCTAGTGTGGTTGTAGGAATTTTCTACCCTACTATTTCTCCAAACATTTACATCTGCATGAGATTGTGTTGGTTCGCCTGAAAGCACCCTGTGATTGTAAAGAAGATTTGTCCATGTGTTAATGTCATTGGTATTAAGCATGAGTAGATATAGTATTTAGGCCCAAACCACATTGTAAAAAGTATGATAACAAAGATGAAAAATAAGCATAGATAGTAGGAAGACAAACAAAACTTTTCATATATGTAAAAAATATTTCGCATTTTACAATCATATGTACGCAAATTTGAAATGATTTGGGGAAAGCCTGGGGATGGGATTCAGGGAGGAGATAAAAGCCATGAATTCCGATTCATAGGTGGGGTGATCCTCTATGCAGAAGGTGGACGACGATGTCATGGCGGGCCCTGCCCCCCGAGAAAACTTCATACTCCATAGGAAAGGGCAAGGAGGTGGAGGGTTTGGGATGAGAGGTCGAGGGAGCAGCTTGCTTGGTGCATTACCGATGATTGTTAGAACAAAGAGGGGATGCCTTCCGGGGCATCCCCAAGCTTGGTTGCTTGTGAGTCCTTGAATATTTCCTTGGGGTGCCTCGGGCATCCTCAATCTTAGGCTCTTGCCACTCCTTATTCCTTCATCCATCATGATCTCTTCCAAAACTTGAAAACTTCAATCACACAAAATTTAACAGAAAGTTCAGTAAGATCCATTAGTATAATAAAGCAAATCACTACTTTAAGTACTGTTGCAAACCAATCCATATTTTGTTTTTGCATTGTAGCTACTGTAATATAACTTTCTCATGGTTTAATCCACTGATAGAAATTGATAGTTTCATCAAAACAAGCAAACTATGTATCAAAAACAGAATCTGTCTTAAACAGGACAGTCTGTAGTAATCTGAACATTCACCATACTTATAGTACTCCCAAAATTCTGAAAAAATTAGGAAAAACAAAAAAATGTATAGAAAGACAGTGCAAAAAGTTCCGTTTGACCTTCCAGTAAAAAATGTAAAATCGCGCAATACAGCCAAAATTTCTGTCTTGCACCGCACAAACCAACAAGCAATGTAAACATCCTAAAGGCAAATCTTGGCACATTAATTTTTATAATACAATGGAATTGTACAAGGGGATAATTATTTTTGTTGAAAAGTTTCTGTAATCAAGATTCACAAAGTTTCCGTGAGCATGAACAAAGTTCAAGGAGCTCCCCCACTTCAACAATGTTTGTCTCTCTAACTTTCACTTTCCTTTTCGAAAAGTTTAAGGTTCCCCTCTTTATTTTTTTTGTTTTTAAACTACATAAAGTACTCAACAGAAATAAATGACTCTCTAAAACTTCCGGGTTGTCTCTGAAAGGATCGATATGGTTGACTAGAGGAGGGGGTGAATAGGCAACTACCAATTTTTAGCTTTTCTTTACCAAATTAAACTTTGCATCAAAGTAGGTTGTCTAGATGTGCAACTAGGTGAACAACCTATATGATACAATAACAACAAGCATACAAGCAAGCAAGAGAAGTAACACTACAAGGCTTGCACAAGTAAAGGTAAGAGATAACCAAGAGTGGATCCGGTGAAGACGAGGATGTGTTACTGAAGTTCCTTCCTTTTGAGGGGAAGTACGTCTCCGTTAGAGCGGTGTAGAGGCACAATGCTCCCCAAGAAGCCACTAGGGCCACCGTATTCTCCTCACGCCCTCACACAATGCGAGATGCCGTGATTCCACTATTGGTGCCCTTGAAGGCGGCGACCGGACCTTTACAAACAAGGTTGGGGCAATCTCCACAACTTAATCGAAGGCTCCCAACACAACCACAAAGCTTCACCACAATGGACTATGGCTCCGCGGTGACCTCAACCGTCTAGGGTGCTCAAACACCCAAGAATAACAAGATCCGCTAGGGATGAGTGGGGGAATGGAAAATCCCTTGGTGGAAGTGTAGATCGGGGCCTTCTCAACCACTCCCGAGCAAATCAACAAGTTTGATTGGCTAGAGAGATAGATCGGGCGAAAATGGAGCTTGGAGCATTTAATGGAGCTTGAGCAATAAATGGAGTTTGGGGGAGGAAGAGGTAGGTCAAAGAGAAGAAGGGGACTCCCTTTTATAGTGGGGGCAACAATCCAACCATTGCCCCCCACCAACCAGCCCCGCACAGGGCGGTACTACCGCTGAGAGGGGGCGGTACTACCGCCAGGACAGCGGTACTGCCGCGCCAGCCAGCGGCACTGCTGCGCAGAGGAGACTAGTAGGAAAGGACCCAACCACGGTACTACCGCGGTGGTAGGGGTGGTACTACCGCCTCTACAACCGCGACTAGTGCCGCAAAACCCGACACGAGAAAAAGACCTCTCGAATCGAGGCGGTAGGAGCCAGACTGCCCAGCGGTACTACGGCAGCGGGGTCACGGGCGGTACTACCGCTGTGGAGCGGTACTGCCGCTTGTGACCCTTCGGCCGTACTACCGCCGGCAATGCGGTACTACCGCTGGGGCGCAAGAGAGAGAGAGAGAGAGAATCTCTCCAAAGATGATGGGGACGAGGCGGAGGTGCGAGGCACCCCAGCGGTACTACTGCTGTGGAGCCACGGACGGTACTACCGCTGTGGAGCGGTACTGCCGCTTGTGGCTCCTCAGCGGTACTACCGCTGGGTTGCGCGGTACTACCGCTTGGACCCAGACAGGACAAGGAAGAGAGGAGAGAACTCTACAATGGAATGAAAAAGCTCGGAGGGTGAGAAGCTGATGTGTACGTGATGATTCCACCCATGCAATACCCCAGCGGACCCCCTCTTGATAGTATGGTGCCCTCTACGCAACTAGTCCACCGAGAAAGAGACGAAAGAGCTACACCGTCTTGAAATACACTCCGAGGGGAAGAAAGCGTCTCGTGCCAGGGGAGAATCTATGAATTATTCAAAGCACAAGATTAGTCCGCAAACATGTTGTCATCAATCACCAAAACTACCTTGAGAGAGATATGCCGTAACAATCTCCCCCTTTTTGGTGGATTGATGACAACTAGGGATTTGCGCAAGGAAAAGAAATAAAACGAAGAAAACTAAGAACTAAAAAATATAGACGGGCTCCCCCAGAATGTGTGCACCTAGATATGGCAAGACACACACATTCGGATCAACACTCCCCCTATATTTTATAGTCCAACAATACTAAGCACAAGATATATGAGAGAAGAGAATAAACAGGACAAGCATGCATCTCATAATAAACTACAGTACTCTGAATAGACAAAAGTAAAAAGGTAGCGATAGGGAGCATATGTATCACACCATATGTCTAGAACTTAGGTCCCACACCAAACCAAACCAAAAAAAAGACACCGAGAGAACACACAAGAAACCACAAGACAACTCAAAGCACGACAACAACACAAATCCCTACACTCTCTCCCCCTTTGGCAGCGAGATACCAAAAAGGGCAAAGAGTGACGCTACGACTCCAGGTGATGGGAAGAAGAAGATCTCGAACATCACATCTCTGCATCTTCATCGTGGGTCGAAAACTGCTCGGCATCGGAGTCGGTCCAAGGGCAGTGCTGATGAATCCACTCCTCCTCTTCAGTGATCTGTCCCTCAGAACCACTGGCAACTGTCGCTCCCAACTGACGCATGAGCTCCTTGTGGAGCATCCTAGCATGCTTCTCCGCCACATGAGTCATGTATTGACCATGAGACTCCATGCAGAAAAGCTTCTTCAACTTGTTTTTAAGCTTCTTCGCCCATGAGGGTTCAGCACTAGAGGGGCCAATATCCTCCTCGTGATCATCAGTGGCTGCCCCACCCTCGGTCTCCATGGCAGCAACAGTAGTAGGCGGATCTCCCATGGCAGCAGCAGCAGACGGACCCCCTATGGCAGCAGCAGCAGACGGGGTGGACCAATTGTCCTTCTTCCTCAGGCGCTTGATCTCATGAGAAACCAAGTCTCTAGTTTCTAGCAACACTCCGGGATAAGTCTGTGCCCAGGCCCTCTCAATGAGCCTCATGATGAAAGGGCCATATATAGGGCACTTGCGCTCAGACGCGACAGAGAGAAGTTCAGACCACATGACATGAGAAATATCCAGGCTCTGTCCAGTGCTTGCTTCCTTCTCATGCTGACAGAAAAGGAGCATGTCCACGAGGTAAGAGTGGACCATATCCAGATTCCCGATCCGAGGGAAGAGAGTCTCATGGAAGATGCGATGAAGAATGTCCAGATATGGAGACAACTCATAGGTCTTCTTCTCAGTTACTGGGTGAACTTTCACAGTGCAGTAGGGCCAAAGGGCTTGCTTGTGGGTGGACGTAGCATTGCGGTGAGGGCGGAAACCGACAGGAGTCTCAAGCCCGGTATCCACCACATCAAGTAACTCCATGAAAGCCTTCCATTTGACGGAAAGCAGCTTGCCATTGGTCATCCATGTCAGAGTCATGTCGCCATCGGTCCCAAGATGGACGGTGGCATAGAATTGAGCCACCAAATCCGCATCGAAATCCTTGTTGAATTGCATGATCCTGAGAATATTCAACTGAGTGCACATCTGAAGTGCTTCGCCAAAGTACTTCGGGTCCTTCTCCATAGCATCAGTGTCAATGGAGCGAACATCAACAAACAGATTCTTCTTGGCCTTGATCACATCAAAGTAGATGGCAAACTGAAAACGGTTCCAGAACGGGCGGTTGACCAAAGTGGGTTCTTGGTCCACCGCATAGGGGTTGCGGCGACGCTTCTCCCAAAACTCCTTGTTGGTCATCTCAGTCACAGTCTTCCCTTTTGGCTTGTTGGCGGATCACTTCGATTGCTGAGGAGGTGGAGGAACACTTGCATATGCACTTGCTGGAGGTGGTTGGGTGCTCGAGGAACCACCGGCTGGCTCTGAGGTGCGGTAGCGTTTTGATGAAGCACGCCCGGGGTTGATATGGCGACCTTGCTGCTCGGACTGGTCATCACCTGGAGCCAAACACAAGAACATGCAAAACAACCAGAAAGAACGAGCATAAGCCAACAAACACAACAAAAAGATCAAGGTAAGGCAGGAATATGATGGAATCTGGCATGCAGCGGTAGTACCGTGGCATGCCCGCGGTAGTACCGCCCCAAGCGGTAGTACCGCCCCAAGGAGAGCGGTAGTACCGCTCGAGGTCAAGCGGTAGTACCGCTCCAACGAGAGCGGTAGTACTACTCGAGGCGGAGAAACAGCAGTTTCCTACAGCACGAGGCGGAGAAACAGCGGTTTCTTACTACCGTGGTCAGATCTGGCACTACCGGCCTGCCAAATTCAAAAATATTCCTACCAAAATCTAATCGAGATAGTCTAGTTGCCTTCTCCAACCAACTCAAGCCTAGATTTAGCCAAAAATCTAGAGATGCAACCACCATTGCCCTTAAGAAACAAGATCTGAAAACGAGACAAAAGGAAAGAAGGAACGGGGGCAATACCGACATCCATGGCAAGAGAACGGGGTGGGGATCGACTCCACCAAAGGAAATGGAGAGGGACGCCCCGGAGACGGAGATCCGCCGGAGCCCTCCCGCGGTGAGAGGAGGCTGGAGAGAGGAAGAGGAAAGAGGGGGCAAAGTAAATGGGTATGGGGGAGAAGAAACCTCCCCCTACCCCGACTTATCCCCCGGGTCCCGTCCCTCAGCGGTAGTACCGTGCTGGGGGGCGGTAGTACCGCTCATGAGCGGTAGTACCGCGCACCACCAGCGATAGTACCGCCCAGCACGCCATGGCAACCAAACCAACACGGCTTTTGCTCGAAGGAACGACAAAAACGGCAATAAAAAGAGCACACCAGCAAAACGACCAAGACACACCTCTTCAAAAGAGGGCGGTGGCCGAGGCCACCTATGTTTGAGTCAAAAGGTATGGCGCCGCGAAGATTTTAACCTTGGGCCCATGACCAAAACTCGTCTTTGAAGCACAAGTACCATCAACAATGGCTAAAGTGAAAGACTTGATCAATTTATGCATAATGGGGGGAGGGAGAGTTCATTGAGAGAACAACACCCCCCCTATGTCCATGCCTACACCTAAACTAGACAACAAAATGAGTGTGGTGGGGTGTGCAAGGGTTCAAGCCACATTGCTCGAATCAATGATATTTAGCTCATGCCTTAACTCGCGAAATCTTGCTTCATCCAAGGGCTTCGTGAAAATATCTGCAAGGTTGTCATGAGTGTTGACATAGTTGAGCTCGATCTCTCCTCGCCTAATGTGATCCCGGATGAAGTGATACCGAATCTCAATATGCTTCGTCTTGAAGTGTTGCACCGGGTTGAGAGAGATCTTGATGGCACTTTCATTGTCACACCAAAGAGGCACTTTGTCACAAGTGACACTGTTATCCTTTAAAGTTTGCCTCATCCATAGGAGTTGAGCACAACAACTGCTGGCGGCAACATACTCCGCCTCAGTGGACGAGAGAGACACACAACTTTGCTTTTTGGAAGACCAACTTACCAAAGAGCAACCAAGGAATTGGCACCCTCCGGAAGTGGACTTCCTATCCACTTTGTCTCCCGCCCAATCGGAATCCGAGTACCCTACAAGCTTGAAGTTTGATCCTCTTGGGTACCACAAGCCAAAGTTTGGGGTATGAGCCAAATATCGAAAGATTCGCTTGACCGCCACATAGTGACTTTCCTTAGGTGCGGCTTGAAACCGTGCACAAATTCCCACACTCAACATGATGTCTGGTCTAGATGCACAAAGGTAAAGCAAGGATCCAATCATGGAACGATACACCTTTTGATCCACCACTTTACCATTGGGATCTAAGTCAAGTTGGCACTTGGTGGGCATTGGAGTGGAAGCCGGCTTGACGTCACTTAGCTTGAATCTCTTGAGCATGTCTTGAGTGTATTTGGATTGATTGATGAAGGTTCCTTCTCTTCTTTGCTTCACTTCGAACCCTAGAAAGAACTTCAACTCTCCCATGGAGGACATCTCGAACTTTGAGGTCATGAGAGCGGCAAATTCCTCATTGAAAGCTTTGTTAGGAGAACCAAAGATAATATCATCAACATATAATTGGCACACAAACAACTCCCCTTTGACCTTCTTAGTAAAAAGAGTGGGGTCGATTAGCCCAACTTAAAAACCACGGTCTTGTAACAACTCGGTAAGGTGGTCATACCACGCACATGGGGCTTGTTTAAGGCCATAGAGTGCCTTATCGAGTTGATACACATGGTCGGGAAAGTAGGGATCCTCGAACCCGGGGGGTTGCTTGACGTAAACCAATTCATTGATTGGACCATTAAGAAAAGCACTCTTCACATCCATTTGTTGTAACTTAAAGTTATGATGAGAAGCATATGCAATCAACATGCGAATGGATTCAAGACGAGCAACGGGAGCAAAGGTTTCACCGTAGTCGATACCCTCGACTTGGGAGTAGCCTTGTGCTACCAAACGAGCCTTGTTGTGAATGATAATCCCATGGGCATCTTGCTTGTTTTTAAATATCCACTTGGTTCCTATGACACTGTGATTCCCGGTTGGTCTTGGCACTAATCTCCACACTTTGTTGCGCTCGAAGTTGTTGAGTTCTTCATGCATGGCATTGAGCCAATCCGGATCTTCTAGCGCTTCATAGACCTTGTGGGGTTCCACACAAGAGACAAACGCGTGATGCTCACAATAATTTGCTAATTGTCTACGAGTGCTTACCCCCTTTCTTAAGCTTCCAAGCACATTCATCATGAGATGATCCTTGGTGGAGAGCTTGGAAGCAACCTTGGCGGCACGACGCTCTAATTCCTCCTCGGGGGTGAGACGAGGAGTGGTCACTTGATCATCTTGAGCGTCGTCTTGGGCTTGTTCTTGTTCTTGAACTTGCTCGGAGGAGAGAACTTGACCTTGGGCATCACTTGAAGTGTCAACACCGTCTTGAGCGTGATCTTGCCCTTGGTCATGTTCTTGAGGATGAGGGCCTTCATGTTGTTCTTCAGAAGCGTGTGGGCCTTGGGTTGGTGATGGCTCCACTTGAGTGGAGCATTGTCCTTCTCCTTCGGCCACAAGGGGTTGCTCAATGGGTAGGATAAAGCCAACACACATTCTTCTTATGGCTTGGGGAGGAATTTCATCACCTACATCACAAGTGCCACTTTGCTCCACTTGGGAGCCGTTATTCTCATCAAACTCCACGTTACACGTCTCCTCAATAAGTCCCGTGGATTTATTGAGGACACGGTAAGCATGCGAGTTTGTAGCATAGCCAACAAATATGCCCTCATAACCTCTAGCCTCAAATTTAGACAACCGAACACCTTTCTTGAGAATGAAACACTTACACCCGAATACCCGGAAGTACTTGAGGTTGGGCTTGTTACCGGTGAGTATCTCGTATGGAGTCTTGTTCAAGCCCTTGCGGAGGTAGAGCCGATTGGATGCATGACACGCGGTGTTGATGGCTTCGGCCCAAAAGTTGTACGGAGACTTGAACTCCACCATCATGGTCCTTGCCGCATCCATCAACGTCCGGTTCTTCCTCTCCGCAACACCGTTTTGTTGAGGGGTGTAGGGTGCGGAATATTGATGCTTGATTCCCTCATCACTAAGAAATTCATCCAAGGTGTAGTTCTTGAACTTGGTGCCGTTGTCACTTCTTATTGTCAAGATCTTTGCATTGTGTTGACGTTGAGCTTCATTTGCAAAGTCAATGACGGTTTGTTGGGTCTCGCTCTTCCTCTTGAAGAAATACACCCACGTGTACCTTGAGTGGTCATCCACAATCACCAAGCAATACTTCCTACCTCCAAGACTATCGAAGGATGGAGGCCCAAAGAGATCCATGTGAAGGAGCTCCAAGGGCTTCTTTGAATAAATGATAGTCGTGGGAGGGTGAGCCTTCTCATGTAGCTTTCCTTCGATACAGGCACTGCAAGCACGATCTTTAGCAAAACTAACATTCTTTAGTCCACGAACATGGTCCCCCTTGAGGAGACTTTGCAAAGATCTCATATTGACATGGGCTAAACGGCGATGCCAAAGCCATCCCACATCAACTTTAGCCATTAGGCATGTCGCGGTCTTAGTGGGTCGCTCCGAAAAGTTAATCACATATAGACCGTTCTCGACATGCCCAACAAAAGCTACTTTAAGAGTCTTGCTCCACAAGAGGGCCATGGTATCGATATCAAAGAAAGTGGCAAAGCCCATGATTACAAGTTGACGAACGGAAAGTAAATTGTATGCAAGGGACTCAACAAGCATGACCTTCTCGATCGAGAGATCATGAGAGATGAGAAGTCCCAATACCTTCCCTTTTCATGCAAATTTAATGATAATGAAACCTTAGCTGTTTATGCTAATGGTATATATGATTACTATGATGTGGAACAAATAGAAGAATTTGTTGCTTTTAAGGGTGCTTATGAAATTGAATCTTTGTTTGAAAAGTATGAAGCTTTTGATGATGATGTTTATAGGCCTGAAAATTTAGCTATCCCAAAATATTGCTATGATAATTATGAATATAATTCCTATATTAATGCACTTATTGAGAAAGTCTCCGCTGTCCAAGAAGAGACTAATATTTTGCAGGAATCTATGGAAGAAGAAGAAGTCGATGAAATTGTGAGCTCATTGGATGAAAAAGATGAGGAGGAGAGCGAAGAACAAAAGGAGGAAGAGCGGATTGATCACCCGTGCCCACCTTCTAATGAGAGTAACTCTTTAACTCATACATTGTTTAATTTCCCTTCATGCTTACCGAAGGATGAATACTATGATAATTGCTATGATCTCGTTGATTTTTTTGAAATATCCCTTTTTGATGATGCTTGCTATGCTTGTGGCCAAGATGCTAATATGAATTATGCTTATGGAGATGAACTTGCTATAGTTCCTTATGTTAAACATGAAATTGTTGCTATTGCATCCACGCATGATAGTCCTATTATCTTTTTGAATTCTCCCGACTACACTATATCAGAGAAGTTTGCACTTATTAAGGATTATATTGATGGGTTGCCTTTTACTATTACACATAATAATTTTGATGAATATAATATGCATGTGCTTGCTGCTCCTACTTGCAATTACTATGAGAGATGAACTATATCTCCACCTCTCTATGTTTCCAACATGGTAAAATTGCAAGAAACTGTTTATAGTATGCATTGGCCTTTACTGTGTGTGCATGAATTGTTCTTTTATGACATGCTGATGCATAGGAAGAGAGTTAGACTTCGTTGTTACATGATATATGTTACTTTGTGCTCACTACTAAATTACAAATCATTGCTAATTAAAATTGGCTTCGATATACCTTGGGATCTGGGTGGATTCATTACTTGAGCACTATATGCCTAGCTTAATGGCTTTAAAGAAAGCGCTGCCAGGGAGACAACCTGGAAGTTTTAGAGAGTCATTTATTTCTGTTGAGTGCTTTCATATAGTTTAAAAACAACAAAAATAAAGAGGGGAACCCAAAACTTTTTCAAAAAGGAAAGTGAAAGTGAGAAAGACAAGCATTGTTGAAGTGGGAGAGCTCCTTGAACTTTGTTCATGCTCACGGCAACTTTGTGAATCTTGATTACAGAAAATTTTCAAAAAAAAATAATTATCTCCTCATACAATTCCATTGTATTATAAAAATAATGTGCCAAGGTTTGCCTTTAGGGTGTTTACATTTGCTTGATGGTTTGTACGGTGCAGGACAAAAACTTTGGCTGTAGTGCGCGATTTTACATTTTTAGATGGAACGCCAAATGGTTCTGATTCTTTTTGCACTGTCTTTATATACAAATTTTTTATTTTTCCTAATTTTTGCATATTTTTTCCAGTATCATAAGTATGGTGAATGTTCAGACTGTTACAGACTGTTCTGTTTTAGACAGATTCTGTTTTTGATGCATAGTTTGCTTGTTTTGATGAAACTAACGATTTATATCAGTGGATTAAGCCATGAAAAAGTTATATTACAGTATACACAATGCTAAAACAAAATATGAATTGGTTTGCAACAGTACTTATAGTAGTGATTTGCTTTGTTATACTAACGAATCTTACCAAATTTTCTGTTGAAGTTTTGTGTGGATGAAGTGTTCGATGATCGAGAAGGTCTCGATGTGAGAAGAAGGAAGAGAGGCAAGAGCTCAAGCTTGGGGATGCCCGAGGCACCCCAAGTAAATATTCAAGGAGACTCAAGCGTCTAAGCTTGGGGATGCCCCCGAAAGCATCCCCTCTTTCTTCAACAAGTATCGGTATGTTTTTGGATTCGTTTCGTTCATGCGATATGCGCAATCTTGGAGCATCCTTTGCATTTAGTTTTCATTTTTCTTTTATGCACCATGCTGGTATGAGGTAGCCCTTGGTTGATTTATAGAATGCTCTTTGCACTTCACTTATATCTTTTGAGTATGGCTTTATAGAATGCTTCATGTGCTTCACTTATATCAGTTGAAGTTTGGATTGCCTGTTTCTCTTCACTTAGACAACCACCATTTGTAGAATGCTCTTTTGATTCACTTAGATTTGTTAGAGCATGGGCATATCTTTTGTAGAAAGAATTAAACTCTCTTGCTTCACTTATATCTATTTAGAGAGATGACAGGAACTGGTCATTCACATGGTTAGTCATAAAATCCTACATAAAACTTGTAGATCACTGAATATGATATGTTTGATTCCTTGCAATAGTTTTGTGATATAAAGATGGTGATATTAGAGTCATGCTAGTGGGTAGTTGTGTATTAGTAGAAATACTTGTGTTGAGGTTTGTGATTCTCGTAGCATGCACGTATGGCGAACCGTTATGTAACGAAGTCGGAGCATGATGTATTTATTGATTGTCTTCCTTATGAGTGGCGGTCGGGGACGAGCGATGGTCTTTTCCTACCAATCTATCCCCCTAGGGGCATGCGTAGTAGTACTTTGCTTCGAGGGCTAATAAACTTTTGCAATAAGTATGTGAGTTCTTTATGACTAATGTTGAGTCCATGGATTATACGCACTCTCACCCTTCCATCATTGTTAGCCTCTCTAGTATCGCGCAACTTTCGCTGGTACCATAAACCCACCATCTACCTTCCTCAAAACAGCCACCATACCTACCTATAATGGCATTTTCATAGCCATTTCGAGATATATTGCCATGCAACTTCCATCATCATCATGTACATGACTTGAGCATTCATTGTCATATTGCTTTGCATGATCGTAAGATAGATAGCATGATGTTTTCATGGCTTGTCCATCTTTTGATGTCATTACTATGCTAGATCATTGCACATCTTGGTACACCGCCGGAGACATTCCTATAGAGTCACATCTTTGTTCTAGTATCGAGTTGTAATATTGAGTTGTAAGTAAATAAAAGTGTGATGATCATCATTATTAGAGCATTGCCTCAAAAAAGAGAGGCCAAAGAAGCCTAAATAAAAAAAGGGGGCCAAAGAAGCCCACAAAAAAAGAAAAAAAGAAAAAGAAAAAGAAAATAAAAGGGGGCAATGTTACTATCCTTTTACCACATTTGTGCTTTAAAGTAGCACCATGTTCTTCATATAGAGAGTCTCTTGAGTTATCACTTTCATATACTAGTGGGAATTTTCATTATAGAACTTGGCTTGTATATTCCAACGATGGGCTTCCTCAAATGCCCTAGGTCTTCCTGAGCAAGCAAGTTGGATGCACACCCACTTAGTTTCAGTTTGAGCTTTCATATACTTATATCTCTAGTGCATCCGTTGCATGGCAATTCCTACTCACTCACATTCATATCTATTGATGGGCATCTCCATAGCCCGTTGATACGCCTAGTTGATGTGAGACTATCTTCTCCTTTTTGTCTTCTCCACAACCACCATTCTATTCCACCTATAGTGCTATATCCATGGCTCACGCTCATGTATTGTGTGAGGGTTGAAAATGCGGAAGCGCGTTAAAAAGTAAGAACCAATTGCTCGGCTTGTCATCGGGGTTGTGCATGATGTGAATATTTTGTGTGGTGAAGATGGAGCATAGCCAGACTATATGATTTTGTAGGGATAACTTTCTTTGGCCTTGTTATTTTGAAAAGACATGATTGCTTTATTACTGGGCTTGAAGTATTATTGTTTTTATGTCAAATGATAGACTATTGCTTTGAATCACTCGTGTCTTAATATTCATGCCCTGATTAGATATGTGATCAAGATTATGCTAGGTAGCATTCCACATCAAAAATTATCTTTTTTATCATTTACCTACTCGAGGACGAGCAGGAATTAAGCTTGGGGATGCTGATACGTCTCCGTCGTATCTATATTTTTTGATTGTTCCATGCCAATATTCTACAACTTTCATATACTTTTGGCAACTTTTTATACTATTTTTGGGACTAACATATTGATCCAGTGCCCAGTGCCAGTTCTTGTTTGCTGCATGTTTTATGTTTCACAGAAACCCCATATCAAACGGAATCCAAACGGGATAAAAACAGACGGAGAATATTTTTGGAATATTTGGAAAATTCCGGAAGAAAAATCCATGCAAGACGGTGCCCGAGGTGGCCACGAGGCAGGGGGATGCGCCCCTGACCCTCGTGGGCCACCTGTAAGGCGGTTGATGCCCTTCTTCGGCCGCAAGAAAGCTAATTTTTGGTAAAAAAAATCACGGCGAAGCTTTCAGTCCAATCGGAGTTACAGATCTCCATATATATACGAAACGGTGAAGGGGCAGCAGACGAGAACGCAAAAACAAAGAGAGATAGAGAGACAGATCCAATCTCGGAGGGGCTCTCACCCCTCCCACGCCATGGAGGCCATGGACCAGAGGGGAAACCCTTCTCCCATCTAGGGAGGAGGTCAAGGAAGAAGAAGAAGGAGGGGGTCTCTCTCCCCCTCGCTTCCGCTGGCACCGGAGTGCCACCGGGGGCCATCATCATCACCGCAATCTTCACCAACAACTTCACCGCCATCATCACCAACTCTTCCCCCCTCTATTCAGCGGTGTAATCTCTCTCTCTTACCCGCTGTAATATCTACTTAAACATGGTGCTCAACACTATATATTATTTCCCAATGATGTATGGCTATCCTATGATGTTTGAGTAGATCCGTTTTGTCCTATGGGTTATTTGATGATTGTGATTGGTTTGAGTTGCATGTTTTATTATTGGTGCTATCCTATGGTGCTCTCCGTGTCGCGCAGCAAGCATGAGGGATTCCCGCTGTAGGGTTTGCAATATGTTCATGATTTGCTTATGGTGGGTGGCGTGAGTGACAGAAGCACATACCCGAGTAAGTAGGTTGTTTGCGTATGGGATAAAGAGGACTTGATGCTTTAATGCTATGGTTGGGTTTTACCTTAATGACCTTTAGTAGTTACGGATGCTTGCTAGAGTTCCAATCATAAGTGCATATGATCCAAGTAGAGAAAGTATGTTAGCTTATGCCTCTCCCTCATATAAATTGCAATAATGATTACCGGTCTAGTTATCGATTGCCTAGGGACAAGTAACTTTCTCGTGACAACAAGCTCTCTACTAAACCTAACTTATTTGTGTCTTTATCTAAACAGCCCTTACTTTTTATTTACGTAATCTTTATTATCTTGCAAACCTATGCAACAACACCTACAAAGTACTTCTAGCTTCATACTTGTTCTAGGTAAAGCGAACGTCAAGCGTGCGTAGAGTTGTATCGGTGGTCGATAGAACTTGAGGGAATATTTGTTCTACCTTCAGTTCCTCATTGGGTTCGACACTCTTACTTGTCGAAAGAGGGTACAATTGATCCCCTATACTTGTGGGTTATCAAAGAGTTACTCTCATTAGAAGGTGGGCACGGGTAGCTAATCCGCTCTTCCTCCTTTTGTTCTTCGCTCTCCTCATCATCTTTTTATCCAATGAGCCCACAATTTCATCAATTTCTTCTTCCATAGACTCCTGCAAAATATTAGTCTCTTCTTGGACAGCGGAGACTCTCTCAATAAAATCATCAATATCGGAATTGAATTCATAATTTTCATAGCAATATTTAAGTATAGCAAAATTTTCAGGTGTGTAAACAGCATCATCAAGATTTTCACACTCTTTAAACAAAGATTCAATTTCATAAGCACCCATAAAAGCAACAAATTCTTCTATTCGTTCCACATCATAGTAATCATATATACCATTAGCATAAGAAGCCAAGGTTTCATCATCATTAAATTTACATGAAAAGGGAAGGTGTGGAGCCTTCATCCTAGAGCAACAAGTATAATCATATATCAAGCATAGTTGCCGAGCATACCAATGCAACACATAAATTTGATCCCATAATAGTTTCCCTTTTTGAGTCAAGCGATAATCCCTAAAGTATTCACGTTGATCCCATTATAAATTTGAATGTGGTTTTCTCAGGATTATCAAAGTAGTTCATAATATCTTTCACATAATGAGCATCGAGGCTTTTAGGAGGTTCCCCATCTCCATGAGTAGCAAGTAAACCTATTTTTTTGGTATTTCGTGTTCCATATCCATAAATAAAGATAGAGAACAACTTAGAATAGCAAATAAAAATTACTTAGTAATAAAGCAAACAAGCACACACGAGAATAATCACCCCACGCTATAACTCCCCGACAACGGCGCTAGAAAAAGGTCTTGATAACCCACAAGTATAGGGGATCAATTGTAGCCTCTTTCAATAAGTAAGAGTGTCGAATCCAACGAGGAGCTAAAGGTAGAACAAATATTCCCTCAAGTTCTATCGACCACCGATACAACTCCACGCATGCTTAACGTCCGCTTTACTTAGGACAAGTATGAAACTAGAAATACTTTGTAGGTGTTGTTGGATAGATTTGCAAGATAATAAAGAGCACATAAATAAAAAGTAGGGGTTGTTTAGATGAAGACACAACTAAGTTAATTTTAGTAAAGAGCTTGTTGTCACACAAGAAAGTTATTTGTCCCTAGGCAATCGATAACTAGACCGGTGATCATTATTGCAATTTTATTTGAGGGAGAGGCATAAGCTAACATACTTTCTCTTCTTGGATCATATGCACTTATGAGTGAAACTCTAGCAAGCATCCGCAACTACTAAAGATCATTAAGGTAAAACCCAACCATAGCATTATAAGGCATCAAGTCCTCTTTACTCCCATACGCAAACAACCTACTTACTCAGGTCTGTGCTTCTGTCACTCACGCCATCCACCATAAGCAAATCATGAACATATTGCAAACCCTACAACGGGGATCCCTCACGCTTGTGCGACGCGGAGAGCACCATAGGACAGCACCAATAATAAAACATGCAACTCAAACCAATCACGATCATCTATTAACCCATAGGACAAAACGAATCTACTCAAACATCATAGGATAGCCATACATCATTGGGAAATAATATATAGCGTTGAGCACCATGTTTAAGTAGATATTACAATGGGTAAAAGAGGGGTTACACCGCTGCATAGAGGGGGGGAAGAGTTGGTGATGACGGTGGTGAAGTTGTTGGTGTAGATCGTTGTCGCGATGATGGCCCCGGCGGTGTTCCGGCGCCACCGGGAGAGAGGGGGAGAGAACCCCCTTTCTTCTTCTTCTTCCTTGTCCTTCCCCCTAGATGGGAGAAGGGTTTCCCCTCTACTCCATGGCCTCCATGGTGGTGGAGGGGCGGGAGCCCCTCCGAGATTGGATCTGTCTCTCTGTCTCTCTGTTTCTGCGTTTTCTAATTCCGCCCTTTCACCGTTTCTTAAATTCCCGGAGATCCGTAACTCCGATTGGGCTGAATTTTGGACACGATTTTTATCCGGATATTGGCTTTCTTGCAGTGAAAGAAGGACACCAACCGCCTTACGGGGTGGCCACGAGGGCCCAGGGCGCGCCCCCTACCTCGTGGCCCCCTCGGGCAATCTCTCATGTTGATTCTTCTTCCCCAAAATCACATATATTCCAAAAAAAATCTCCATCAATTTTTATCCCGTTTGGACTCTGTTTGATATGGATTTTCTGCGAAACAAAAAACATGCAACAAACAGGAACTGGCACTGGGCACTGGATCAATATTTTAGTCCCAAAAATAGTATAAAAAGTTGCCAAAAGTATATGAAAGTTGTATAATATTGGCATGGAACAATAAAAAATTATAGATACAACGGAGACGTATCAGTCACCAACTTCGAAGTCGAAAGTGTGATGAATCACCGGCGGCGTAACGACTCACTACGTCACCCCGCGTTTTCTGAACAAGAGTTTAATTCTCTTAATTCGGTAGATGCATATATCGGAGCCGCCCGAGCAGGACTTGAGGGAGCCGCAAACCTTATGTCAACCAACTTGCAGGTAAGTGATTGGTTTTGACAACTGAACACAAATCCTAACCCAGTAGCCCCCAAGCCTTAATTTGGTTGGGACGACCGAGTTAAGGGTCTGAATCTGCATATTGTTGCGACATGGTGTAGGACTCTAGGGAACAAAACAAAAAAAATATCCGAGGACCTTGAGCTAAGCCGAACATAGTTGGCATCTATGAAGGCCGAACTCGAGGAGGTCAAGAAATTCACCATGGAAGCCCATGATGAGTAAAAGATTTAACATGCAGAATTGCTTGGGGAAACTTTTCTAATGGAATATTGCCTTGTAGCAGCCGAGTCCATAAGTCAACTGCAGAAGGATTTGGACGCTGCCAGAGAATCTCAAAGGTACGCCAAATCGCAGCACGAAGCCGGCCGCCGGGTACTGACCCGAAGCCATGAGGAAAAGAACAAGCTTAAGGCGGAAAACTAGCGGCAAGCCGAAGAAATTGAGAGTTTAAAAACTCATCTGGCACAAGCCTACGAGGAGAACCTCAGAAAGGTGGCATGTTCGGTGAGTGAAATTTTAACTTGTGATTAAGTAAAGGACGTGTATTATGCAAATGTAAGATACATGCCACGTCTCTTGCTAGGTCTCCTTACCGGTCGTCCCGAGGAAGAGGCCATCTCATTCGGAGGGAACCTGCTAAAGGAATTGTCCACTGTGCACGAGCGAGCTTGGAAAGCTATGAAGAGCAAGGTTAAGGCATTGTGGCCGAACAAGATGCTTCCGGAAGCTAACCGTTTTAAAGGAGCTCAGCGTCGCTTTGAGCTATGGAATATGTCGGCCTGTCGAGAAGGAGCGTGGGAGGCATGGGAGATGGTTAAGACCCACTTTACCAAACTTGACCGAGAGCATCTAACTCGAGTTGGGCCAGTAGGACCGGACGGGCAGGAACTGCCACTACACTTGGTGTATGACCAAGTGATGCATGATGCTCAGTTTTCTCAGGAGGACTGTACCCTGTACGCCATAATAGACGACCTCGACCGAGAACTGGGTATTTGATTCCATGTATCCATGTACTTTACATCATATATTCTCCAACCGTGCTTTAAACATTGTCTTAACCGGCCATCAGCTTCTGCCTGTCCCGCCATTGGCCAAGGAGTGTTTCTTACTATGTGACCTGGAATCACCAGGAAATCATTTCGGAGAACTAGGCAATCCGACCATTCGGTGTAAACAAACAAAATGCACTCGGGGGTCATGTTATATTACTGTTTAACGTAAGAAACATCTTCCAAATAAAATAGTTCCTCCATGGGTTCCTTTCTTTGGGTTGTCATGTTGACCATAGACGTTGTAACCGAATACCCGTGCTATGCAAGTTATGGTTACCTCGGGAAAATAACCTCGGTTTTTGGTGATGATCACCAATTATTTCCACTTCCCTCGTGGCCGATAAATTATTTTCTTAAGAATGCTAGCTTTCGGCTTCACCCGTCTAAGGTACGTACCTGGGTGATCCGGATGTAACAATCGCAGAGGTGCTCCCTTTACCCCCTAGCCAAACAATCGGGAATGTAGGGGTAAGCATAGGAGCAAGGCAACCCAGCTTGGCCAAATCTTAAGTCAAATTGATGCATATAGTGGCTTAAAAATGACACTAGAAGGGTGCAAACATGACGAGAACGAATATATGCACAAAAAGATATATTTATCAGCTTGGTGAAAGAAGCCCCCAAGTAAGACTAGGTAGTGCATTTTAAGATGTATGTTGAGGAAACCTTAACGTAGCTCGGTCTAGCCGAATACATCCTGGTGTAACATCCCAAATTTTCAATTTGGAATGTACGTCAGAGAATGAAAGCAGAACATCAGAAGCCAGCAGGATTGCTACAGCCTATGCCGATACCCGAATGGAAGTGGGATAAGCTTGGCATGGATTTTATCACCGGATTGCCCGGGACCAAATCATGATATGATTATATATGGGTAGTAGTTGATCACTTGACGAAAGTGGCTCACTTTATCCCTGTAAAAACCACGTATACAAGTGCGAAGTTGGCCAAGATATACATGACCAGGATCGTATGTCTGCATGGAGTTCCGAGGACCATTGTGTTAGATAGAGGAACACAGTTTACTTCAAAATTTTGGCATCAGTTGCACCTGACCTTGGGTACCAGACTGGAGTTCAGTACAACTTTTCATCCGCAGACAGATGGATAGACTGAGAGAGTCAATCAGATTCTGGAGGACATGTTGAGAGCTTGTGCATTAGACTACAGATCTAGTTGGGACGATAATTTGCCCTACGCAGAGTTCTCATACAACAACAGCTACCAGGCCAGTTTGAAGATGGCACCATTCGAAGCATTGTATGGGAGAAGATGCTGAACACCGTTGATGTGGGATGAAGTTGGAGACCGCCAGTTGTTTGGACCAGATTTGATTAAGGAATCCGAAGAGAAGGTTAAACTAATTTGAGATAGACTGAAGTTAGCTCAGTCTCGACAGAAGAGTTATGCAGATTCAAAACGCAAGGAGGTAGTCTATGAAATTGGAGACAGAGCGTATCTGCGAGTGTCACCTCTTCGAGGTGTTAAACGTTTTGGTGTTAAGGGGAAATTAGCCCCGAGATTTGTGGGACCGTACCGTGTTCTGGAACGCATGGGAGAAGTTGCCTACAAGTTGGAGTTACCCGAAGGACTGTCAGGAGTACATGATGTGTTTCATGTTTCCCAGTTGAAGAAGTGTCGTGCGGAGATGGCCGACATTCCTCTGAGAGATATAGTGCCCCTGGAAGCAATTCAGTTGGACAGTGATTTGACGTATGAGGAGAAGCCAATCAAGATTCTAGAGTTTGCTAGCCGAGTTACTTGTAGCAAGGTTATCAAAATTTACAAAGTTCGGTGGAGCCACCATACCGAGGATGAAGCCACCTGGGAACGAGAGGATGATCTTCGCAAAGACCACCCACACCTATTTCCTAGCCAACCCGAATCTCGAGGGCGAGATTCATCTTAAGGGGGGTAGGTTTGTAACATCCCAAATTTTCAATTTGGAATCTTATACGTAGGTCATTCATGCATATCATATTTTATTTGCTTTTCATTTTGCGATCCTCGAAATTCTAAGCAACTCAAGGACCCTCGAAGAGAGTTGGGGATTTCACGGTTTTCATATTTGAATTTTATCAAATATCGAAACGAGGATCAGTTGTTTTATTATTGTTCTCTCCGAAAATATTTCATATTAAAATATATGAGAGGAGATAATATGACTTCTCCAAAATAAATGAAATATTGGAGGAAAAATATTAAAATTAACCTTTTGATTTTATTCGGATTTTATTGCTATTTTTATTTGCATAGGAAAAAAAAATGCATTTAAAAAAAATGCATTTTAGGCCAAGAAAATGTTCACCTTTTCTAAATATTCTGTTTAGACGGTGAAAATTTGTTTTGGTATTTTTTAGATTTTTTTCTAGGATTTCTTTTCGGTGGAATATGTTAAAAAAAGAGGAAGCCCGCCTGACCGAACTGGGTCGTGGCCCAGCTGGCCCAGCTAGCCCGGCGCCGCCGTCGTCTCTGAGCCGGACTCCTCGAGGGAGTCCGAGCCGCCGCCGTGTAACACCCTCGATGCGACTATATCTCCCACGTGTCGAGGCACGACTTAGAGGCATAATCGCATTGAAGGCATATGTCGCAAGTTAGGCAATCTTCACAACATCCCATGTAATATAAATAATAATAAAGGGGAGATAACATAGTTGGCTTACACTCGCCACGTCAATCAAGTGCATAAATAACATTACATCATCCAAACACTCATGGCCCGACTACGGCGCCAAAATAAAAGAGAACCCAACATGCGACACCATCCCAATCACCCCCAACTAGGCACCACTACTGATCGTCGGGAAAGGAAACATAGTAACATTGAGAGTCTTCGTCGAACTCCCACTTGAGCTCATACGCGTCTCCTGGAGCGGAATCATCAGGCCCTGCATCTGGTGTAATAGTAATCTGTGAGCCACAGGGGCTCAGCAATCTCGCACCCTCGCGATCAAGACTATTTAAGCTTATAGGTAAGGCAAGGTAAATATATGGAGCTGTAGCAAGTGACTAGCAAGTATGCTGGCTAACTTATTCGCAAAAGAGAGTGAGAAGAGGAGGCAAAGAGCGAGCGTGAAACTAGAGAGCAACCTGCGCAAACATTACTCCAACACCGTGTCCACTTCCCGGACTCCACCGAGAAGAGGCCATCACGGTAACACACTCAGTTGATTCATTTTAATTAAGTTAAGGTTCAAGTTATCTACAACCGGACATTAACAAATTCCCATCTGCCCATAACCGCGGGCACGGCTTTCGAAAGTTCAATCCCTGCAGGGGAGTCCCAACTTAGCCCATGACAAGCTCTCACGGTCAACTAAGGAATAGACCTCCTCCCAAGACGTTCTCATCAGACTCGGTATCTCGGTAACTCAAGACACTTCGACAGGTTAAAACAAGACCAGCAACACCACCCGAATGTGCCGACAAATCCCGATAGGAGCTGCACATATCTCGTTCTCAGGGCACACTCAGATGAGACTAGCTACGAGTAAAACCAACCCTCAAGTTTCCCCGAGGTGGCCCCGCAGGCAGCTCAGTTCGGACCAACACTCAGAGGGAGCACTGGCCCGGGGGGGGGGGGGGTAAAAATAAGATGACCCTTGGGCTCCGGTAACCCAAGGGAAAAAGAGGCTAGGTGGCAAATGGTAAAACCAAGGTTGGGCATTGCTGGAAAAGCTTTAATCAAGGCGAACTATCAAGGGGTTCCCACTATAACCCAACCGCGTAAGGAACGCAAAATCCGGGAACATAACACCGATATGACGGAAACTAGGGCGGCAAGAGTGGAACAAAACACTAGGCGAGAGGCCGAGCCTTCCACCCTTTACCAAGTGTATAGATGCATTAAGATAACAAGATAATATGATGATATCCCAACAAGAAAATAAATATTCCAATAAGGAACGGCCTTCGATCTTCACCTACAACTAGTAACGCTATAAGAGGGGCTGAGCAAAGCGGTAACATAACCAATCAACGGTTTGCTAGGACAATGGTGGGTTAGAGGTTTGACATGGCAATTTGGGAGGCTTGAAAGCAAATGGTAGGCATCGTAGCAATGGCATAGCAAAAGAGCGAGCAAACTAGCATAGCAAAGATAGTAGTGATTTCGAGGGTATGGTCATCTTGCCTGCACAGTTGTCAGAGTTGACTGGATCCTCAAAAGCAAACTCAACGGGCTCCTCGTTAGCGAACTCGTCTCCCGGATCTACCCAAACAAGACAAACAAGCAACAAGGATACAATCAACCACGTGCAAACTCAAACAACACAATGCAAAGATGATATGCTATGCGGGATGCGATGCGGGATGCAAAATGCAAGATATGACAGGAAATGCATGAACCTGGCCTCAACTTGGAAATCCAAGTGTGCCACTGGCAAGATGAGATGAAATCGCTTGAAAACGATATAAAGAACGCCGGAATCGGAGTTACGGTTTGGAAATGGCAAGCGATTCAAAAATGACACCGGTCTGCGATTTACAGCAAATAGGCATCTAAATGCAACGCAATGAACATGTTACATCCACCAAATATGATAACAAAATACATGGCAGGGATGCACACAAGATGCTTAACAAAAGTCTAGCACTGAGCTACGGCCAAATCATCCATTAACAGGTTCAAACAAGCATGGCAAAAATGCATATGACAAACAGTTCTCAGACTTAGTGAAATTAACACTTGTCTGGAATTTCAGACCAGGTAGCCCTCTTCGGAGCAACAAAACTACATGCTACAGGACCTTAACATGACAAATTAAAGCATGGCATGGAGCTACTCAAAGAGCTTAACAAAAGTCCCTTAGTGACCTTGAGCCAAAAGGGATCAGAAAATACAATTGCAAGCACGTGAACATAGCTAAAACATAATCAGTTTTCAGACTTACTGAAAACTGGCACATGCTGAAATATAACTCAAGTATGCATGTTTACGAGCTCGATGCACTCACTACAGAGCAAGTCCTGGCAAGACAAGCATACACCCATCAAGAAGGCACAAAATTCAAGCTAGACATGGCAAGAACAATAGCATAGCATGCACGGATCAACTACAACATCACCGGCAAAATTGCAAACAAGTTGACAATCTGCCCAGATTCACAAAGTAGCAAAAGTAGAGCTCGATTGACTCAAGCTAGGGTGCTCCATAATTTCAAACAAAGACATGGATGGATAGAACACTACAAGGTTAACAAAACATCCTTACTGATCATCCTCAAAAGAGGCACGGATCACTAGGAAACAACACGAACATATGGCATCATGAGATGAACAGCTCCAGGACTTAGTGAAATTACTAAGTCCCTGAAAACAGAATTAACAAGTGCACCACTTTGCAAGCTTGCACAAGTCACCACACACATCACAAAAATACATGGGTTGCACCTCTGGAAAGATGACAAAACCCTTAACAAAACACATGTAGAGCACACGGGCATATCATGCACACATTAATCATGGCAAAAATGACAAAAATGCTAAACGGAGTAGCAGATCTGACAAATAACTCAAGTAGCCCTCTTATAACAGCATTTCGGGCATCAATATGAACTCAAATGAAAAAGATGCAGTGGAATGAAATGATGTACTCTCTGGGATGAACATTTTCATATGCTATATGCATGAATCGGAGCTACGGATGCAAAGTTACGGAGCCGCGAACATGTGCACATGGATCTGCAATTTCTGGGACTTAGTGAAAAAAAGACCTAGGGTTAGGGTTTACTGTTCACGCCAGATCTAGATCGGGATCGCACGGAGCCCGAGTATCGCCGGCCGGAGTCTTCGCCGGAGTTCGTCGGAGAGGGAGAAGATGGCCGGGGCGGCCGGATCCGTACGGGAGGCGAGGCCGAGAGGAGGCGGAGGAGCTGGCCGGCTCGGGGCGGCGCGCTGCCCGGCGGCGGGGACCCGCGGGCGAGGCGGACGGCGGGCGAGGCGGCGGCGGACGGCGGGCGGGGCGGCGGCGGCCGGCGCGCGCGGCGGGCGAGGCGAAGGGCGGCGGCGCGCGGGGCGGCCCGGTGAGGCGCGGGAGAGGGCCCGCCTCGGGCCTGGGCGGGCCGCGGCGGCGGCGGTGGCCGGGTGCCACGTGGCGCGCTGCCACTGGCTGCGGGCGGCGGCTGCGGCGTGTCTGGCCGGAACGGACACGTCCGGCGCGCGCGGTGGATTTTTTTAGGGTTTCGAGGAGGAAGGAGATCCGAAAGCGGAGGGGTTCTATTTATAGGCATAGAGGGAGCTAGGAGTGTCCAAATGAGGTGCGGTTTTCAGCCACGCGATCGTGATCGAACACTCTAGATGATGGAGCAGAGTTAGGTGGGTTTTGGGCCAAATTGGAGGGGTGTTGGGCTGCAACACACACGAGGCCTTTTTGGTCCCTCGGTTAACCGTTGGAGTATCAAACGAAGTCCAAATGGTACGAAACTTGACAGGCGGTCTACCGGTAGTAAACCAAGGCCGCTTGGCAAGTCTCGGTCCAATCCGGAAATGTTTAATCCCCACACACGAAAGAAAGCTAGAAATGACCACCGGAGGAGAACGAAGCGCCGGAATGCAAAACGAACAACGGGGAAAATGCTCGAAGCATGAGACGAACACGTATGCAGATGCAATGCACATGATGACATGATACGAGATGCATGACAACGACAACAACACACGGAGACAAAACCCGAACCCGAGGAAATAAATAAACTTAATGCCGGAAACGGCAAGAGTTGGAGTACAAATAGGGAAAGTTACATCCGGGGTGTTACAACACTCCACCACTACGAAAGGATCTCGTCTCGAGATCTAGGACTGGAAGAACGCTGGGTACTCAGAACGGAGGTGATCCTCGCGTTCCCAGGTAGCTTCACGGTCGGAATGGTGTGACCACTTGACTTTGAGAAATTTAATTGACTTGTTGCGAGTCTTGCATTCAGTCTCTTCAAGAATAGCAACTGGGTGCTCACGATAAGAGAGATCTTCTTGGAGCTCAATGTCCTCGAAGTTGACGGTGCGGTCAGGAGTCTTGAAGCACTTTCGAAGCTAAGAGACATGGAACACGTCATGAACATTTGCAAAGTTTGAAGGAAGCTCGAGTTGATCGGCGAGGTCGCCTCTCTTGCTGATAATCTTGAAAGGTCCCACGTATCTGGGGGCAAGCTTCCCTTTGATACCGAAGCGACGAGTACCTTTCATAGGAGAGACACGAAGGTAAACATGATCCCCGATCTGGAAAGCCAAATCGCAGTGCTTACTATCATAGTAGCTCTTCTGACGGGATTGGGCTGCTTTGAGGTTATCACGAATGACTTTGCACATTTCCTCTGCCTCTGTGATTAAGTCATTACCCAAAAGCTGACGTTCACCGGTTTCAGACCAGTTGAGAGGGGTATGGCACTTCCTGCCATACAAAATTTCAAAAGTGGCCTTGCCCGAACTTGCTTGAAAACTGTTGTTGTAGGAGAATTCAGCATAAGGAAGACAATCCTCCCACTTCATGCTGAAGGAGATCACACAAGCCCTGAGCATATCTTCAAGAATCTGGTTGACATGCTCGACTTGACCGCTAGTTTGAGGATGGAAAGCTGTGCTGAAGCGGATGTTAGTGCCCATGGCCTTCTGAAAAGAATCCCAAAACTTCGAGGTAAAGATGCTGCCACGGTCTGAAGAGATCACTTGAGGAATACCGTGCAGAGAGACAATACGAGAGGTATAGAGTTCCGCCAATTGAGCTGCAGTGATCGACTCTTTGATAGGCAGAAAATGAGCCACTTTGGTGAGTTTGTCGATGACAACAAATATAGCATCATTGCCACGCTTGGACTTTGGAAACCCAGTCACGAAGTCCATTTCAATGTGGTCAAACTTCCATTCTGGAATGGCAAGAGGTTGGAGGAGACCTGCTGGCCTTTGGTGTTCTGCCTTCACTCTTCTGCAGACATCACATTCATTCACGAATTGAGCGATCTCGCGCTTCATTCGAGTCCACCAATAAGCTTGCTTGAGGTCCTGATACATCTTCGTGCTCCCAGGGTGGATGGAGAGGAGAGAATTGTGAGCCTCATTCAAGATCACTTTACGGAGGTCACCTTTGGGTACAACAATACGATCCTCGAAGAAGAGAGTGTCCTTGTCATCAAGGCGGTAGCACTTGTACTTGGACTGACTCTTGGCAATCCCAATCTTCACCTTTTTCACGATAGCATCAAGAAGCTGGGCTTGGCGAATCTGGTCTTCCAAGGTAGGAGAGACTTGAAGGTTGGCAAGGAAACCTTGAGGAACAACTTGCAGATTAAGTTTGCGGAAAGCTTCACAAAGCTCGGGTTGATAAGACTTGAGAATCAGACTGTTGCAGTAGGCTTTCCTGCTCAAAGCGTCAGCAATCACATTGGCCTTGCCTGGAGTATACTCGATACTCGGATTATACTCTTGAATCATTTCGACCCATCGAGTTTGTCTGAGGTTGAGATAGGCTGAGTGAAGATGTACTTGAGACTCTTGTGATCAGTGAAAATGTCCACTTTTCTTCCCAATAGAAGATGTCTCCAAGTCAAAAGAGCATGCACAACTGCCGCCAACTCGAGATCATGAGTGTGGTAGTTCTTCTCATTAGGCTTCAACTGGCGAGATGTATAAGCAACAACTTTCTTCTCTTGCATCAATACTGCACCAAGACCTTGGAGAGAGGCATCACAAAAGACCTCGTATGGCTTGGATTCATCAGGCGGAGTCAGAACTGGAGCAGTGATCAATTTCTCTTTCAAAGTGTTGAAAGCAATGTCACACTCCGGAGACCAAACGTACTTGACGTGCTTCTGGAGAAGATTAGAGAGAGGCTTCGCGATCTTAGAAAAGTTCTCAACGAATCTTCGACAATAGCTTGCGAGACCGAGGAAGCTACGGAGTTGCCTCACATTCTGGGGAGGTTCCCAATTCACAATTGCAGACACCTTCTCAGGATTCACGGCAATGCCCTTGGCAGAGATGATATGACCAAGATAAAGAACCTCATCGAGCCAAAATTCACACTTGGAGAACTTGGCGTAGAACTGATGTTCCCTGAGCTTATCAAGAACCAAACGCAAGTGCTTGGCATGATCTTCCTTGTTCTTCGAGAAAACCAGAATGTCGTCGAGATAGACCAAAACGAAGTCATTGGTGTAGGCGTTGAAGATAAAGTTCATCATGCGAGAGAACGTTGGAGGAGCGTTGGCGAGGCCAAAAGACATGACAGTGTATTCATATGAACCAAAGCTTGTTCTGAATGCTGTCTTGGGAATATCTTCTTCACGAATGCGAATCTAGTGATAACCCATACGAAGATCAAGCTTGGAGAATACTCGAGCACCTTTGAGTTGTTCGAACAGCTCATTGATGTTGGGAAGTGGGTATTTGTTCTTGATGGTCTTCTTGTTCACTGGACGGTAATCAACACAAAGTCGGTCTGTTCCATCCTTCTTCTTCACAAAAAGAACACCACAACCCCACGGAGAAGAACTAGGCCGGATAAGACCCATTTTCTCTTGAATATCAAGTTGCTTCTTTAGCTCCTTCAACTCTTCTGGTCCGAGCTTGTAAGGACGTTTGCACACAGGTTCCGTGCCAGGCTCAAGATCAATAACGAATTTAACTGGCCCGTGCGGAGGCATTCCTGGAAGCTCTTCTGGAAAGACGTCTTGATATTCGCAAACGATTGGAATTTGAGAGATAGCATCCAATTCACCCTTCTCATTGAGAGAAAATAGACGGATGGTATCATCACGAGCGGCAAAGACAATTACATCCTCAGACGAATGAGTCAATTGAATCTGCCTGGCTGCACAATCAAGTTGAGCCTTGTGCTTAGAAAGCCAATCCATTCCGAGAATAAGATCAATATCCGAGTTACCAAGAACCATTGGGGAAGAAAGGAACTTGTAGTCACCCAAGGTGATAGTAACATCTGGCACCTCCAGACTTGCACTCAAACGTTTGCCAGGAGAAACGATATCCATTTGTTTACCCAAATGAGAAGAAACAAACTCATGCTTGGTAAAAAATGGCTTTGACATGAAACAATGCGATGCACCCGTGTCAAAAAGAACTCTTGCAGGAATATCATTAACAGGAAGGTTACCCATGATGACATCTGAAGAATCTTCTGCCTGAGCTGCATTCATCAAATTGACCTTGGTGTGCTTGGGGTTATGCTTGACCACAGCTGTACTTGCTGATCTGACAGGAGGAGGAGGAGGAAGACGCCTCTGGTTGAAACACTTGTTGGCATAGTGACCCTTCTGTTGGCACTTGTTTCATGTGACCTCTGAAAGCGGACGGTGATACGGAGCACTCGATCTTGGAGCTTGAGACGAAGTCTTGTTCTGAAAGCCAGGGTTGGGTGGGTGGGAAGAACCACTGCCACCTTTGCTCTTCTGCTGATACGGCTGACGGAACGGAGGAGGAGGAAGCCAATACTTCTGCTGCTTGGCCACTTGAGTAGAGGAAGAAGGAGTAATATCTCTGACTCGCTTCTTGGAAGCATCAGACCTCAACTGAGCAGCCTCTTGCTTCAGTGCCATGTTGTAGAACTCATCGTATCTCAAGGGCTCAAAGAGAACAAGAGCTAGCTGAATTTCTTCTCTGAGACCACCCCTGAACTGATATATCATGCTCTTCTCATCAGGGACGTCCTGCTTGGCAAAGCGGGCGAGCTTCTAGAACAACTTGTTGTAGTCATAGACAGACAAAGAGCCTTGCTTCAGATTGCAGAATTCCTCATGCTTGCTTTCAACCACACTCTGAGGAATATGATGAGCTCGGAAATCTCGACGGAAATCATCCCAAGTGATAACACGTCCACCTCTGGAATCCTTGTACTGCTGGAACCATTCTGCAGCTTGATCTTTGAGTTGGAAGGAAGCGAACTTAACAAAGTCCTCAGGCCTGATGTTACTGCACTCGAAATGCTTACACAGATCCACAAGCCAATCGTCAGCATCGGTTGCCTCAACACAATTGCTGAAAGTCTTTGGCCCGTTAGCAAGGAACTGGTTGAGTGTAGCAAAGTGACTCTGATTGCTGCCTTGATTCCCTTGACTGCCTTGATTGCGCTCTTGAAGAATTTGCATGATCAACTGTGTGTTTGCATTGGTTGCGGCCATCACAGCTTGCCATGCCTCCGGAGGAGGTGGAGGTGGTGGCGGATCAGGATTCGGAGTCGTGCGCGTTGGAGGAGCCATCCTGAAGAGGTTGACCATCATTAGCATATTGACAGATAAATATTGAAGCTGAATCCAAGGAAATGAAAATTGCAACATATAGTCTTCACATCCGAACAAAATGAACGAATGCATTCCTCTTGAAATGGTCACCTATCCATAAATTGAGAAGCCACGTAGAATTAAGGTAGAGAAATAAATCAACAAGGTACGGATCAAGAAAGAATAATCGGTAAGAAATCCCAATCTCAAACCAATATCCGTGGAAGAAGAACTAGAGCTACTAGAATTCCCACCTATGAAATTCCCGAACCTTTCCGGTTATGCAATCAGGTGTTGGGGATACAGGGGAAGCATAATATCTCACCCAAACTAGCAAATCCTACATCCAGCTGTATCCATCCTTCAACACATAACCAAGAAACCTTTGGAAACCATCTACCTCAACCTTTGAAAAGCATCCATTATACACGTTATGGCGATACTCCTGAACTCCCGCCCCAATACTGGGTGGCATCAAGGTTATCTCACCAACGAACTGCATAAAAGAGATTTTCGATGTCGGCGTACTAGACTCAGGTATTCCAGAACTGCAACGATAAAATTATGATGACAACACCTCAGAGCTCAACTCCCCGGGACACTTCCACTAAACCCCTGACAGGAGGCACCAAGACAATGTTCTCATCATAAAACCATCGGAACGATTCCAAGATACCCGCATGATCCTAAATTTTTTTAGTGAAATTTGAGAAGAGAAAAGTCAAAACTCTATGTCAGGATGCCTTACCAGAGCGATGAGGAGACTGGGAAGTAAAAAGAATTCCTAAACTCTCCGATATATAATTCCTAAAAGACTCAAAACATTTTTTTCTAGACACAACTCGGCCGCTAAAAACGAGCAAGCAATGGGGCTCCTAAGGTCGGGGAAGGCTCTGATACCAACTTGTAACACCCTCGATGCGACTATATCTCCCACGTGTCGAGGCACGACTTAGAGGCATAATCGCATTGAAGGCATATGTCGCAAGTTAGGCAATCTTCACAACATCCCATGTAATATAAATAATAATAAAGGGGAGATAACATAGTCGGCTTACACTCGCCACGTCAATCAAGTGCATAAATAACATTACATCATCCAAACACTCATGGCCCGACTACGGCGCCAAAATAAAAGAGAACCCAACATGCGACACCGTCCCAATCACCCCCAACTGGGCACCACTACTGATCATCGGGAAAGGAAACATAGTAACGTTGAGAGTCTTCGTCGAACTCCCACTTGAGCTCATACGCGTCTCCTGGAGCGGAATCATCAGGCCCTGCATCTGGTGTAATAGTAATCTGTGAGCCACAGGGGCTCAGCAATCTCGCACCCTCGCGATCAAGACTATTTAAGCTTATAGGTAAGGCAAGGTAAATATATGGAGCTGCAGCAAGCGACTAGCAAGTATGGTGGCTAACTTATTCGCAAAAGAGAGCGAGAAGAGGAGGCAAAGAGCGAGCGTGAAACTAGAGAGCAACCTGCGCAAACATTACTCCAACACCGTGTCCACTTCCCAGACTCCACCGAGAAGAGGCCATCACGGTAACACACTCAGTTGATTCATTTTAATTAAGTTAAGGTTCAAGTTATCTACAACCGGACATTAACAAATTCCCATCTGCCCATAACCGCAGGCACGGCTTTCGAAAGTTCAATCCCTGCAGGGGAGTCCCAACTTAGCCCATGACAAGCTCTCACGGTCAACGAAGGAATAGACCTCCTCCCAAGACGTTCCGATCAGACTCGGTATCTCAGTAACTCAAGACACTTCGACAGGTTAAAATAAGACCAGCAACACCGCCCGAATGTGCCGACAAATCCCAATAGGAGCTGCACATATCTCGTTCTCAGGGCACACTCAGATGAGACTAGCTACGAGTAAAACCAACCCTCAAGTTTCCCCGAGGTGGCCCCGCAGGCAGCTCAGTTCGGACCAACACTCAGAGGGAGCACTAGCCCGGGGGGGGGGGGTAAAAATAAGATGACCCTTGGGCTCCGGTAACCCAAGGGAAAAATAGGCTAGGTGGCAAATGGTAAAACCAAGGTTGGGCATTGCTGGAAAAGCTTTAATCAAGGCGAACTATCAAGGGGTCCCATTATAACCCAACCGCGTAAGGAACGCAAAATCCGGGAACATAACACCAATATGACGGAAACTAGGGCGGCAAGAGTGGAACAAAACACTAGGCGAGAGGCCGAGCCTTCCACCCTTTACCAAGTGTATAGATGCATTAAGATAACAAGATAATATGATAATATCCCAACAAGAAAATAAATATTCCAATAAGGAACGGCCTTCGATCTTCACCTGCAACTAGTAACGCTATAAGAGGGGCTGAGCAAAGCGGTAACATAACCAATCAACGGTTTGCTAGGACAATGGTGGGTTAGAGGTTTGACATGGCAATTTGGGAGGCTTGAAAGCAAATGGTAGGCATCGTAGCAATGGCATAGCAAAAGAGCGAGCAAACTAGCATAGCAAAGATAGTAGTGATTTCGAGGGTATGGTCATCTTGCCTGCACAGTTGTCAGAGTTGACTGGATCCTCAAAAGCAAACTCAACGGGCTCCTCGTTAGCGAACTCGTCTCCTGGCTCTACCCAAACAAGACAAACAAGCAACAAGGATACAATCAACCACGTGCAAACTCAAACAACACAATGCAAAGATGATATGCTATGCGGGATGCGATGCGGGATGCAAAATGCAAGATATGACAGGAAATGCATGAACCTGGCCTCAACTTGGAAATCCAAGTGTGCCACTGGCAAGATGAGATGAAATCGCTTGAAAACGATATAAAGAACGCCGGAATCGGAGTTACGGTTTGGAAATGGCAAGCGATTCAAAAATGACACCGGTCTGCGATTTACAGCAAATAGGCATCTAAATGCAACGCAATGAACATGCTACATCCACCAAATATGATAACAAAATACATGGCAGGGATGCACACAAGATGCTTAACAAAAGTCTAGCACTGAGCTACGGCCAAATCATCCATTAACAGGTTCAAACAAGCATGGCAAAAATGCATATGACAAACAGTTCTCAGACTTAGTGAAATTAACACTTGTCTGGAATTTCAGACCAGGTAGCCCTCTTCGGAGCAACAAAACTACATGCTACAGGACCTTAACATGACAAATTAAAGCATGGCATGGAGCTACTCAAAGAGCTTAACAAAAGTCCCTTAGTGACCTTGAGCCAAAAGGGATCAGAAAATACAATTGCAAGCACGTGAACATAGCTAAAACATAATCAGTTTTCAGACTTACTGAAAACTGGCACATGCTGAAATATAACTCAAGTATGCATGTTTACGAGCTCGATGCACTCACTACAGAGCAAGTCCTGGCAAGACAAGCATACACCCATCAAGAAGGCACAAAATTCAAGCTAGACATGGCAAGAACAATAGCATAGCATGCACGGATCAACTACAACATCACCGGCAAAATTGCAAACAAGTTGACAATCTGCCCAGATTCACAAAGTAGCAAAAGTAGAGCTCGATTGACTCAAGCTAGGGTGCTCCATAATTGCAAACAAAGACATGGATGGATAGAACACTACAAGGTTAACAAAACATCCTTACTGATCATCCTCAAAAGAGGCACGGATCACTAGGAAACAACACGAACATATGGCATCATGAGATGAACAGCTCCAGGACTTAGTGAAATTACTAAGTCCCTGAAAACAGAATTAACAAGTGCACCACTTTGCAAGCTTGCACAAGTCACCACACACATCACAAAAATACATGGGTTGCACCTCTGGAAAGATGACAAAACCCTTAACAAAACACATGTAGAGCACACGGGCATATCATGCACACATTAATCATGGCAAAAATGACAAAAATGCTAAACGGAGTAGCAGATCTGACAAATAACTCAAGTAGCCCTCTTCTAACAGCATTTCGGGCATCAATATGAACTCAAATGAAAAAGATGCAGTGGAATGAAATGATGTACTCTCTCGGATGAACATTTTCATATGCTATATGCATGAATCGGAGCTACGGATGCAAAGTTACGGAGCCGCGAACGTGTGCACATGGATCTGCAATTTCTGGGACTTAGTGAAAAAAACGACCTAGGGTTAGGGTTTACTGTTCACGCCAGATCTAGATCGGGATCGCACGGAGCCCGAGTATCGCCGGCCGGAGTCTTCGCCGGAGTTCGTCGGAGAGGGAGAAGATGGCCGGGGCGGCCGGATCCGTACGGGAGGCGAGGCCGGGAGGAGGCGGAGGAGCTGGCCGGCTCGGGGCGGCGCGCTGCCCGGCGGCGGCGGCGGCGGGGACCCGCGGGCGGGGCGGCGGCGGCCGGCGCGCGCGGCGGGCGAGGCGAAGGGCGGCGGCGCGCGGGGCGGCCTGGTGAGGCGCGGGAGAGGGCCCGCCTCGGGCCTGGGCGGGCCGCGGCGGCGGCGGTGGCCGGGTGCCACGTGGCGCGCTGCCACTGGCTGCGGGCGGCGGCTGCGGAGTGTCTGGCTGGAACGGACACGTCCGGCGCGCGCGGTGGATTTTTTTAGGGTTTCGAGGAGGAAGGAGATCCGAAAGCGGAGGGGTTCTATTTATAGGCATAGAGGGAGCTAGGAGAGTCCAAATGAGGTGCGGTTTTTAGCCACGCGATCGTGATCGAACGCTCTAGATGATGGAGCAGAGTTAGGTGGGTTTTGGGCCAAATTGGAGGGGTGTTGGGCTACAACACACACGAGGCCTTTTCGGTCCCTCGGTTAACCGTTGGAGTATCAAACAAAGTCCAAATGGTACGAAAGTTGACAGGCGGTCTACCGGTAGTAAACCAAGGCCGCTTGGCAAGTCTCGGTCCAATCCGGAAATGTTTAATCCCCACACATGAAAGAAAGCTAGAAATGACCACCGGAGGAGAACGAAGCGCCGGAATGCAAAACGGACAACGGGGAAAATGCTCGAAGCATGAGACGAACACGTATGCAGATGCAATGCACATGATGACATGATACGAGATGCATGACAACGACAACAACACACGGAGACAAAACCCGAACCCGAGGAAATAAATAAACTTAACGCCGGAAACGGCAAGAGTTGGAGCACAAATAGGGAAAGTTACATCCGGGGTGTTACACGCCGCCATGGCCTTGCCCCCTCCCGCAAGCCGCCTCCCCTCCCCATTTAAAAGCCGGACCGGGCCCCTCCTTGGATCCCCAAGCCGCCACAGCAGCCAGCCCCCGCAAGCCGCGCCGCCAGCCCGCCGCCGCTCGCCGCCGCCAAGCCCTGCCGCGCCGCCCTCCATCGCTCCGCGCTGCACCCCGCCGTCTCCCATGCCGCCGCCCGCTCACCGGAAGCCGCTGGAGCCGCGCCGGAGTTCGAATCTCGCCATTCGGATTTTTTTCGGTTTAGGTAAAAACCGCCGTTTTTAAAAAAAATAACCCTAGTTACGTTTTTATACCGATTCGTTGGTTTTCTCGGTTTAGTTTATTCAGCGGACGTTCGTCCGTACGTTTGTTTTAACGAACGGTTTTCGCCCGTTAGTCACAGACAACGAACGTTCGTTAGTTAGCATGTTCGTCCGTTTTTCTTTTTCTCGGGTTTTTTGCGATTATTTTCGATCGTGATTTCTGATCCGATTTTCGTTTTAGTTTTTCTTTTCGCTCGTTTATCTTCGTCTCGAAGCCCTCTTCACATTTAACCAACTTGAACAAGATTCTGGTACTGTAAAATTTGACTTTAGTCCAGATTAGTAATCGGATCTTGTTTCTTTCGCAGTTTGTGTTTCGTTGCTCCGTTTGATTTGATTCTTTTTGCAAACCGGAGTTCTTAAGTTGAACTTTCTGGTTAGATCTTATTATTTGAGTTTTATTCATGCATCTTTGTTTGATTGCTTATGTATGCTATTGTTTGTCTGCGATAGAACACCCGGAGTGCGAAGCGTGCTACTACGAGTCTCTAGGTTTCACGGATCATCAGCAAGGCAAGTAACACTTTGATCATACCCCTTTATTACCCAGTTTTTTATGCATTAGTTCCAATCCTCAAACACTGCATGATTAGGATGTGATTAACTTGTGGGTTTGGGAAGTAGATGATGAGGTAGAACCTATTACCTGTTTTATTATCAAACCCTCGGGAGTTACCTCTACGTTGCTTATATTGCTATGCTATGCTCGTAGACGTGGTTTGGGTTTGAGTGTATCCATGCAGATGTGAGATTGTTCTTTAATGGTTCAACTTAAGGTGGCAACTTTAATACACATCTGGGTGGATTGCTTCTTTGGGCACCTAGAGAATCTAGTGTTGTCCTAGGATATCCCGGAGTACCCGTGTGATCATCCTACGACCCGCCACCCAGGCTCAAAGGGGTCTTAAGAATTATTCATGCTAGAAACTTCCGTGTGCAGCCACAAGCCAATATGGGCTCTGGCATAGTAGGAGTAAGTTGTGTGACCTCTTTCAGTGGTGGGCTAGCAGATGTAGAGGGAAAGTAGGTGTAACTGTCCACCTAGAGTAAAGAGTAAATGCTTCTGAAAGACTGTGTCTCGGTCATCTGTTTCTCAAACATCATGTAGTGCGAGAAATCCAACGGAGGAGATCGAGTCTTGTGGGGAAAAGTGCACAAACCTCTACTGAGTGTACAATCTAATCATGGTTAGCCATGTCCCCGGTTATGGACATCTTGAGTATCTAGTACTTGGATTTTCCTATTGTATCTCATCACTCTAAATTAATTTGTTGGGTTAATGAACTACTTCAATTGGGATTGAGTTGGAGGAACCTTCTCAGTGTTGTTTCAACTACCATGATAGTTAAATAAAACTTATTCCTTCGTTGTAGGAAAAAATTGGCTTTTCGCAAAAACATTATAACCATACAGCCTCCACCAGCCAAATATGCATATAGTGTTGGCATTATTTCTGTTCATTGCTCTACTGTGTTACATTGCCAGCATATTCCATGTGCTGACCCGTTTTCGGGCTGCAACATATCACATTGCAGACTTTTCAGACGATAAGTAAGGTTCACTAGGTCGTGCTCATGCAGCTCAGCTACGCCGTTGGAGTTGATGGACTCACTTTATCTTCCAAGCCTTCAGTTGTTATCGTATTAGATGGCCTTAAGCCATATTTATTGTGATAAGTTCTCTTTTGGAGACATTCGATGTAATAAGTGTGTGATTGCTACTCTGTTATAAATCCTTCGAGTATTGTGTGTGTCAGCATTACCGATCCAGGGATGACACTGAAGCACAGAGACTTGACCGTCTGAGGTCGGGTCGCTACAAGATGGTATCAGAGCACACGCCAAGTGTAGGACACGACCACTAAGCTAAAGCCTTAGATCACTACTCTCTTCTCATTTCTGACTCCTCTCCATTTTCTACTCTTTAGGATGGCGGACGCAAGGAACAAGTTTGCACAACCGGACGAAGAAGCACCTTTTGGACGACACTTGAAGGAAGTCACTAAGTACCTGAACATTAGAATACCAAGCTTCACCGAGACTTACAACGCCACTTTACCAGAAGAGGGGCGCTGGATGATTCAAGTTCAAGTTCCAGGAAGGACATTCACGCCAGTCACTAAGCCCATAGAGTTTTCCTTTGATGCACCAACCTGGAGTCTAGGAAAGAGTATGGCAGCCCACATCACCATGGGACGCATTGGAGAAGTTTACCATAAGGAGCTTAAGGATACTATCTACCAGATTTGTGGGTGCTGAGATGAGCAATGGGAGATGATCAACACCAGGAAGGATAGATCAATCGCAGCTTTCATCCAGGAGTTAAACCAGCACATTCGTCGCCAGGAGAATCAGATGTGCGCAGGCATGATAGATTTGAAGAAGGCAATGACAAGGATCACCGAGCTTGAAGAAGAACTCAAGTCTACATGCCATGGATACGAGGAGGAGATGACGATACTAGTGGAGATGAATGACGATCTGACAAGGAAGCTAGGAGTATTCATGGGAGACCCCGCGCCAGGAGGAGAAGACGACAAACCTAAGGAGATTTGTTCTGAAGACTACATCATCATCGACGACACCGGTTCTGACCCGGATAGTAGTGATGATGACTTTGAAGACGAAGCTGGAGCAGACATCATGGAGTCTTCCACTGATCAAAATTTCTAGATGACCACCAAAACAGTAGTAGTAGTAGTCTACCATGTATATAGTGTAGTCTGAGCACTTTTGTAACGATAGTTAGATCGATTTGTATGCCCTTGCTTGATTGATTGAGTGATATGATCGTGTTTGTCTCATGTGCATACGGGTAGTGTTTTCCTCACTAGACCTCATTCTATTCTACTTCTCTTCCCTCTAAACCCTCAGATGCCTCCGAGACGTGACCCCGAATTTACCTTTCCACCGGAGCTCACTCAGTTGATCCAGCAGCAGAATACACTGATATAGTTGTTAGCTCAGAACCAAGGCAACAACAACAACAACAACCCACCGCCACCACCACCAGTTGACAACTTAGCCCGTTTTCTGAGGTTGCAGCCACCGGTGTTCTCCAGTAGCACCGAGCCGATAGTGGCAGATGATTGGCTCCACAGGATTGGAAGGGAGTTAACCACTGTAGGATGCACAGATGCTGAGAAGGTGTGATTTTCCGCACATAAGTTGGATGGACCAACAGCCTCATGGTGGGAGAATTACACTACCACCTATCCTATAGCCACTGTTACATGGGATCAGTTTCAGCAAGCATTCCGCACAACCCATGTCTCAACTGGAGCTATGAGCATGAAGAAGCGTGAGTTTCACAACTTACACCAAGGGAACCATACTGTCGGGCAGTACATGGATGAATTTAGTAAGCTATCTTGTTATGCTCATGATGATGTGGCCACAGATGCCGCAAAGTAGGAGAAGTTTATGGAAGGTCTGAATGATGAGATGAGCATGCAGTTGATGGTGGCAACATTCAACAACTACCAGGAGTTGGTAGACAAGGCTCTTATGATTGAAGGGAAGCAACAACAAATTGAGAGCCACAAAAGGAAGTATGGACAAAGAAGGTACAACTCAGGAGCTCAGCAGAAGCCTTGATTAACCTCGAACTCGGGAGGACTTGTCCATAACCATGGAGGTCACAACCACAATGGAGGGAGTTCTCACAACTACAGTGGCCCCAAGAATGGAAACGAGAACGGAGCAGGTAGTAATCAGAACTGCTCTAACCCAGCCACACCCCCCAAGAAGGACCTAAGTCACATTACTTGTTTCAAGTGCGGGAAGACTGGACATTACGCCACTGAGTGCCCTGAAGCGAAGAATGGAAATGGCAATGGAAGCGCTGGGAAGAAGCCCAACCCTTTCAACAGGGGACAAGTGAACCACATGAACATGGAGGAGGTTGAGGAGCAGCCTGATGCCGTTATCGGTAAGTTTTTGGTTAAGTCGTTTACTGCAATCGTTCTTTTTGATACTGGTGCATCACATTCATATATATCAAGGGGATTTGTGGATAAGTATAAACTGCCCACTAAAGTTCTTAGGACACCTATGCTAGTAACCTCACACGGAGATGAGTATATGGCAAGCAATGGATGTTTTCAGATGCCATTAGCCATTGGAAGCCATGTTTTCCCCTCAGGCTTGATAATTTGGAGTCACAAGGATTGGATGTGATATCGGGAATGGTTTGGCTATCGTTGTATGGGGGAAACATAGATTGCGCGAGTAAGTCAATTTTGCTCACTGATATGTCTCCGTCGTATCTAATTTTCCAAACACTTTTGCCCTTGTTTTGGACTCTAACTTGCATGATTTGAATGGAACTAACCCGGACTGACGCTGTTTTCAGCAGAATTGCCATGGTGTTATTTATGTGCAGAAACAAACGTTCTCGGAATGACCTGAAACTTCACGGAGCAACTTTTTGGAAAATATAAAAAATACCTACAAAAGATGAAGGCCAGGGGGCCCACCACCTGTCCACGAGGGTGGGGGCGCCCCCCTACCTCGTGGGCCCCCTGGCGCCTCTCCGACTCCAACTCCAACTCTATATATTGTGTTTTGGGGAGAAAAAAAATCACGGAGAAGAATTCATCGCATTTTACGATACAGAGCCGCCGCCAAGCCCTAAAACCTCTCGGGAGGGCTGATCTGGAGTCCGTTCGGGGCTCCGGAGAGGGGAATCCGTCGCCATCATCATCATCAACCATCCTCCATCACCAATTTCATGATGCTCACCGCCGTGCATGAGTAATTCCATCATAGGCTTGCTGGACGGTGATGGGTTGGATGGGATCTATCATGTAATCAAGTTAGTTTTGTTAGGGTTTGATTCCTAGTATCCACTATGTTCTGAGATTGATGTTGCTATGACTTTGCTATGCTTAATGCTTGTCACTAGGGCCCGAGTGCCATGATTTCAGATCTGAACCTATTATGTTTTCATCAATATATGAGTGTTCTTGATCCTATCTTGCAAGTCTATAGTCACCTATTATGTGTTATGATCCGTTAACCCCGAAGTGACAATAATCGGGATACTTACCGGTGATGACCGTAGTTTGAGGAGTTCATGTGTTCACTATGTGTTAATGCTTTGTTCCGGTTCTCTATTAAAAGGAGGCCTTAATATCCCTTGGTTTCCGTAAGGACCCCGCTGCCACGGGAGGGTAGGACAAAAGATGTCATGTAAGTTCTTTTCCATAAGCACGTATGACTATGTTCGGAATACATGCCTACATTATATCAATGAACTAGAGCTAGTTCTGTGTCACCCTAGGTTATGGCTGTTACATGATGAACCACATCCGGCATAATTATCCATCACTGATTCATTACCTACGAGCTTTCCATATATTGTTCTTCACTTATTTACTTTCCCGTTGCTATTGCTATCATCACTACAAAATACCAAAAACATTACTTTTACTACTGTTATCCTTTGCTACCGTTACCACTACTATCATATTACTTTGCTACTAAACACTTTGCTGCAGATATTAAGTTTTCAGGTGTGGTTGAATTGACAACTCAGCTGCTAATACTTGAGAATATTCTTTGGCTCCCCTTGTGTCGAATCAATAAATTTGGGTTGAATACTCTACCCTCGAAAACTGTTGCGATCCCCTATACTTGTGGGTTATCAAGACTATTTTCTGGCGCCGTTGCCGGGGAGCATAGATCTATTCTTTGAGTCACTTGGGATATATATATCTGCTTATCATTATGAAGAACTTGAGAGATCCAAAAACCAAGATCTATCCCTCAACTACGAGGGGACGTAAGGAACTGCCATCTAGCTATGCACTTGATTCACCTTCTGTTTTGAGTAAGCTTGCGACACCTACACTTGCTTCTGCTATTCGTTCTGATATGTCGCATGTTATTGATGATGCCACTTCTGCTATGCATGATACTTATGATGAAACTACTTCTATGCTTGATACTACTGTGCCACTTGGTGATTTTCTTGATGAACAACTTGCTAGGGCTAGAGAAATTGAAAATATTGAATCTAATGATACTGATGAAAGTGATGATGAAGAATCACTTGTTATTCCTAAGGGTTATGTTTTTGATCAAGAAGCTTCTTTAGCTATTTTAGCTTGCAAAGATAGATATGAACTCAAAAGGTTATTAGCTAAATGGAATAAGCAATCTCTAAATGCTAGAATGAAACCTGACCCTGCTTTTGCTACTTCACCTATCTGTGTTACTGATAAGGATTATGAATTCTCTATTGATCCTGATATAATTACTTTAGTTGAATCTGATCCTTTTCATGGTTATGAATCTGAAACTGTTGTGGCACAGCTTACTAAACTGAATGATATAGCCACCTTGTTCACTAAAGATGAGAGAACTCGTTACTTTTATATCCTTAAAATATTTCCGTTCTCATTAAAAGGTGATGCTAAGATATGGTTTAATTCTCTTGATCCTGGTTGTGTGTGTAGTCCCCAGGATATGATTTATTACTTCTCTGCTAAATATTTCCCTGCTCATAAGAAACAAGCTGCTTTAAGGGATATATATAATTTTGTGCAAATTTAAGAAGAGAGTCTCCCACAAGCTTGGGGGAGGCTTCTTCAATTACTTAATGCTTTGCCTGATCATCCTCTTAAGAAAAATGAAATACTTGATATCTTTTATAGTTGGATGCTTCCAGAGATTACCTGGATAGTTGTGCTGGTTCCGTTTTCAGGGAAAGAACACCGGATGAAGCTGAAATTCTATTGAATAATATGTTGACAAATGAAAATAATTGGACACCTCCGGAGCCAATTCCTGAGCTTATTCCTAAACCAACTTCGAAGAAGAGGGGTATTCTATTTCTCAGTCCTGAAGATATGCAAGAGGCAAAGAAATCTATGAAAGAAAAAGGTATTAAAGCTGTAGATGTTACGAATTTACCTCCTATTGAAGAAATACATGGTCTTAATTTACCGCCTGTTGAAGAAACATATGATCTTAATCCTTTACCTATTGAAGAAACTCATGGTCTTGATAACCCGACACAGGTAGTAAAGGTAAATTCTCTCTATAGATATGATAAAGCTGAAATCCCATTTACTAAGTTTGCTAGCCCATGCTTAGATGAGTTTGATAAATTTATGGCTAAGCAAGAATACTTTAATGCTTATTTTGGTAGACAATTGAAATACAATTCAAATATGCTTGAACACTTGGGTGATTATATGGCTAATGTTAAAGGTGAACTTAAACTTATTAGTAAACATGCTTCTATGGTTACCACTCAAGTAGAACAAGTACTTAAGGCTCAAAATGATTTGCTCAATGAATTGAATAGTAAGGATAATGATAATGCTGTTAGAGTTATGGCTAGAGGTGGTAGAATGACTCAGGAACCTTTGTATCCTGAAGGCCATCCTAAGAGAATTGAGCAAGATTCTCAGAGAAATAATATAGATGCACCTAGTTCGTCTAAAAAGAAGAAAAAGAAAAATGATAGGACTTTGCATGCTTCTAGTGAACCTGTTACTGAAACACCTGAGAATCCAAATGATATTTCTATTTTTGATGCTTAAACACAATCTGGTAATGAACCTGAAACTAGTGATAATGTTAATAATAATGTTCATGATGATGCTCAACCTATTAATGATAATGATATAGAAATTGAACCTGTTGTTGATCTTGATAACCCACAATCAAAGAATCAACGTTATGATAAGAAAGACTTTGTTGCTAGGAAACATGGTAAAGAAAGAGAGCCTTGGGTTCACAAACCCATGCCTTTTCCTCCCAAACCATCCAAGAAAAAGGATGATGAGGATTTTGAGCGCTTTGCTGAAATGATTAGACCTATCTTTTTTTGTATGCGATTAACTGATATGCTCAAAACCAATCCTTATGCTAAGTACATGAAAGATATTATTACAAATAAAAGAAAGATACCGGAAGCTGAAATTTCCACCATGCTTGCTAATTATACTTTTAAGGGTGGAATACCAAAGAAACTTGGAGATCCAGGAGTACCCACTATACCATGCTCCATTAAAAGAAACTATGTTAAAACTGCTTTATGTGATCTTGGAGCCGGTGTTAGTGTTATGCCTCTCTCTTTATATCGTAGACTTGATTTGAATAAGTTGACACCTACTGAAATATCTTTGCAAATGGCTGATAAATCAACTGCTATACATGTCGGTATTTGTGAGGATGTGCCTGTTGTAGTTGCAAACGTTACTATTTTAACAGACTTTGTTATTCTTGATATTCCCGAGGACGATAGTACGTCTATTATTCTTGGAAGACCCTTTTTGAATACTACAGGGGCTGTTATTGATTGCACTAAAGGCAATGTCACTTTTCATGTTAATGGTAATGAGCACACGGTACACTTTCCGAGGAAACAACCTCAAGTTCAGAGTATCAACTCTATTGGAAAAATTCCATCGATTATATTTGGAGGTTTTGAATTTCCCATTCCTACTGTCAAGAAGAAATATAATATTCTTATTATTGGGGATGTGCATATCCCCGTTGAGGTAACATGGTGTTATTTGAAATTTCGCCGGTTCCATGTTATTCGGAATGAGTTCGTTAACAAGACTTGATCAACCTTGTTAGTGGATTCCTTTCGATGATCATGAGATGGATGAAACTAGAAGACACAACCTTCTGTACCCTCCTTTTACTTTCTGTTATTTATATTAAATAAAATAAAAATAAATACTTTTCCGTCTGTTATCTGATTATCCGTGCAATATAATAATACCTCGAAAATAAAAGTTCCCCAAATGCCTTGAAATTTAAATATGATTTTTCTAGAATATTTGAGAATATTTGGCACTGAGAACACAACAGGGGGGGTCAACCACCTGCCCACAAGGGTGGAGGGCGTGCCCTACCCCCTGGGCGCGCCCCCTGCCTCGTGGGCCCATGGTGGCCCCCCTCCACTTATCCTTTCACCCACACACTCCTTCCTCCCCCAAACACGAATATCCTGCTCAAACCCGAGTCCAAGCTCGTTTTGCTGCCATTTTCGATCTCCTTGCTGAAAGCACCTCTCACAAAACTTCTTGGGGAGATTGTTCCTTGGTATGTGACTCCTCCATTGGTCCAATTAGTTTTTGTTCTAGTGCTTTATTCATTGCAATTTTTTGCTGCTTAGGTGACCCTGTTCTTGAGCTTGCATGTCAAATTTATATGGTCAAAAGTAGTTTTGATGCATGATATAGGCTCTAGGCACTTGTAGGAGTAGTTGCTATCAATATTATTGCGTTTGGTTTACTTTTATTTTGAAGTTACTAAAAATTTCAGAATTTTTCAGAAAATTATAAAGAGATTTTTGAGGGGCTCATCGAGCCGAATCTCAAGGGAAAAGCAAAATGAAGAGGCACAAAAGCCTAAATATAATTTGCCTCGCATCGCGGAGGTTAGGCCGTGTGAATGGCACTCCGATGAATTCCTGAGAGCAACCGGGATTTATGAGGATTTTTATGAATTGGCAAAGAATGCAGGCCTCACCAACTTCCTCCACGACCAACGCGAACAATATCTCTTACTCACCAATACTTTTGTGCAAAACTTCTACTATTATCCTAGGGAATCACCTCCTTTAGTAGAGTTTCATTTATATGATGTGGTTAAGAAGATGTCACTTTATGATTTTTGTCGGGTTTGTTTGATCCCTTTTGAGGGAAGTTTAGAGGAACTACATGGCAAGGATGTGGAAGGTTTTATTGATACTATCACTGTAGGGGAAACTAGGAAGGTTTCCGATGCACGAATCACTAGCATACATTTTCCTGTTTTACGCTACTTTGCAATATTTGCTAGTCATTGCTTAATTGGTCACGGAAACTGTGGAAACCTTAGTGTTCTTGATATTTTTATTCTGTTCCACGGTTTATACGCTGATAACTCTGTTAGTATGGGCGGTATTATTGCTAAATGGTTAAGTCTTAACCGTACAAAAGGACCCATCTTTCGTGGTATTTATGCTTCAAGCCTTGCTGCACATTATGATATACCTATTAGGCACTATGAAAAAGAAGAAAAATTGCTGCCTCGTGTTTATTTAGATTATAAGAGTATGGTAGCACATGATTTTATTATAAAGAATAGGGAAGGGGAGCTAAAATACAAACTTTTCTTTGATAAACATCATCCTGAGACTATCACCTTGCCTGCGCCTTCCTTGTTTGATTTATCTTCAGGCAAGTACCTCGTCTCGCCAAAGGACATTCACGCCTACTGGAACCCTAAATCAGCCACAGAGCCAGAGGCGGAACCACAAGTTGATCCTCCGCGACAGTCTAATTACCAATGGGATTCGGAGATGATTGCCAACCAGTGGCAATCGGAGTCTTCTTCTTCACAGTACGACCCCAACTATTATTATGGATATCCGGCAGGCCAACGGTGGCCATAGACTAACTTAGGCCAAAAGCCTAAGCTTGGGGGATTACGTATTTCTCACCGACATTACATTTATGCTCGCACACTCATTGCTAGATGTCGGTGCTCATACTTTTTCATTGTATCATCCATGCTAGTTTATTTCCTTTTTATGCTTTCTTCTTGTGTGTTTAATGAACCTTAAGAAAAACCAAAAAATAAGTTGTAGCTTTTAGCTAGTTTTAATTTCCATGCTTGTAGTAGTAACTAAAAAGACAACCCAAAAAGATTTCCTATTCCTCTTTTACTTGTTGGGAGCTTTCCTATGTAAATAGTTTTATTTCTTTTCTTTTCTTTGGGGGTCGATAGGAGAAGACCATAATTAAATTGTTAAAGTGGATCTTATATGCATTATTGTTGATCTGACAAAAGAGCCCATATTGCCTTGTCTTCTCCTGTTTATTGAATGCTTGCAGATTCCAGCTTAGTCTAATGTACGTGCACTATTATTATTATTATTATTATTCAGATCATTTGGTTGTGCAAGTGAAAGGCAATTATGACAATATATGATGGACTGACTGAGATGAGAAAAGCTGGTATGAACTCGACCTCTTTTGTTTTTGTAAATATGATTAGTTCATCGTTCCTGATTCAGCCTATTATGAATAAACATGTTTGCAATGACAACTAGAGATCATAGTTCCTTGTGCCATGCTTGATTAGCTATGAGTCATAATGGTTTACCTTGCGTGCCAACATGCTATTGAGATGGTTATGATGTGGTATGATAGGGTGGTATCCTCCTCTGAATGATTTAAGTGACTTGACTTGGCGCATGTTCATGCATGTAGTTGAAACAAAATCAACATAGCCTTCACGATATTTATGTTCATGGTGGATTATATCCTACTCATGCTTACATTCGGTGTTGATTAATTTTAATGCATGTTCATGACTGTTGTCGCTCTCTAGCTGGTCGCTCCCCAGTCTTTTGCTAGCCTTCACTTGTACTAAGTAGGAATACTGCTTGTGCATCCAATCCCCAAAGTTATTCCACATGAGTCCACTATACCTACCTATATACGGTATCTACCTGCCGTTCCAAGTAAATTTGTATGTGCCAAACTCTAAACCTTCAAATAAATATCTTGTTTTGTATGCTCGAATAGCTCATGTATCAACTAGGGCTGTCTGTATCTTCCATGTTAGGCGGGTTATTCTCAAGAGGAGTGGACTCCGCTCCTCACTCACGAGATAAATGGCTGGTCACTAGGATGCCCAGTCCCATGCTTTATGCAAACTAAATCAAAATAATTGCAAACAAAACTCCCCCTGGGACTCTTGTTAGTTGTACGCACTCGTTGTTTCGAGCAAGCCATGGATTGATGCTTGTTGGTGGAAGGGGGAGTATAAAATCTACCATTCTGTTTGGGAACCGCCTATAATGTGTGTAGCATGGAAGATATCGCCATCTCTTGATTGTTATGTTGACAATGAAAGTATACCGCTCAAAATATTATTCACCTCTGTTTCAAAACCGAGCTCTGGCACCTCTACAAATCCCCGCTTCCCTCTGCGAAGGGCCTATCTGTTTACTTTTATGCTGAGTCATCATCCTCTTATTAAAAAGCACTAGTTGGAGAGCACCGCTGTCATTTGCATTCATTATTGTTAGTTTACATTGAGTATGACTTGACTTGATCTCTTTTACCATGAATTACAATGTCTAGTCAGTCCTTGGTCTTTAAAGGTGCTCTGCATTTATGTTTTGCGGTCTCAGAAAGGGCTAGCGAGATACCATCTTGTTATATCATATTATGATTGTTTTGAGAAAGTGTTGTCATCCGAGATTTATTATTATTGCTCGCTAGTTGATTATGCTATCGATATGAGTAAACTTGAGACCTAAGCGTTATTGTGAATGTGGTTAGTTATAATCTTTGCTGAAAACTTGAATGCTGGCTTTACATATTTATAACAACAAGAGCAAACAGAGTTTGTAAAAGTTTTTCTTTATCACTTTCAGTTTGTCAACTGAATTGCTTGAGGACAAGAAAAGTTTTAAGCTTTGGGGAGTTGATACGTCTCTGTTGTATCTACTTTTCCAAACACTTTTGCCCTCGTTTTGGACTCTAACTTGCATGATTTGAATGGAACTAACCCGGACTGACGATGTTTTCAGCAGAATTACCATGGTGCTATTTATGTGCAGAAACAAACGTTCTCGGAATGACCTGAAACTTCACGGAGCAACTTTTTGGAAAATATAAAATATACCTACAAAAGATGAAGGCCAGGGGGCCCACCACCTGTCCACGAGGGTGGGGGGCGCGCCCCCTACCTCGTGGGCCCCCTGGTGCCTCTCCGACTCCAACTCCAACTCTGTATATTGTGTTTCAGGGAGAAAAAATCAGGGAGAAGAATTCATCGCGTTTTACGATATGGAGGCACCGCCAAGCCCTAAAACCTCTCGTGAGGGCTGATCTGGAGTCCGTTCGGGGCTCCGGAGAGGGGAATCCGTCGCCATCGTCATCATCAACCATCCTCCATCACCAATTTCATGACGCTCACCGCCGTGCGTGGGTAATTCCATCGTAGGCTTGCTGGACGGGATGGGTTGGATGGGATCTATCATGTAATCGAGTTAGTTTTGTTAGGGTTTGATCCCTAGTATCCACTATGTTCTAAGATTGATGTTGCTATGACTTTGCTATGCTTAATGCTTGTCACTAGGGCCCGAGTGCCATGATTTCAGATCTGAACCTATTATGTTTTCATCAATATATGAGTGTTCTTGATCCTATCTTGCAAGTCTATAGTCACCTATTATGTGTTATGATCCGTTAACCCCGAAGTGACAATAATCGGGATACTTACCGGTGATGACCGTAGTTTGAGGAGTTCATGTACTCACTATGTGTTAATGCGTTGTTCCCTCTATTAAAAGGAGGCCTTAATATCCCTTAGTTTCCGTAAGGACCCCGCTGCCACGGGAGGGTAGGACAAAAGATGTCATGCAAGTTCTTTTCCATAAGCACGTATGACTATGTTCGGAATACATGCCTACATTATATCAATGAACTGGAGCTAGTTCTGTGTCACCCTAGGTTATGACTGTTACATGATGAACCGCATCCGGCATAATTCTCCATCACTGATCCATTGCCTATGAGCTTCCATATATTGTTCTTCGCTTATTTACTTTCCCGTTGCTATTGCTATCATCACTACAAAATACCAAAAACATTACTTTTACTACTATTACCTTTTGCTACCGTTACCACTACTATCATATTACTTTGCTACTAAACACTTTGCTGCAGATATTAAGTTTCCAGGTGTGGTTGAATTGACAACTCAGCTGCTAATACTTGAGAATATTATTTGGCTCCCCTTGTGTCGAATCAATAAATTTGGGTTGAATACTCTACCCTCAAAAACTGTTGCGATCCCCTATACTTGTGGGTTATCACTCACCACCCCGGAGGGAAAAAGGATCAAGTATGTATCTAGGCATGCGCCTAGGAGGAGCCAAGTAAATACCCTCACAGGAGTTGTTCAGGAGGAAGTGCCTGTAGTGAAGGATTACCCAGATGTTTTTCCAGAGGAGTTACCAGGCATGCCACCAGATCGAGACATTGAGTTTTTGATAGAGCTATTGCCAGGTACCGGGCCAATATCAAATAGACCCTTGTAACGCCCCGAGACCGATGTGCCAGGTGTCCTCTAGTTATTTGTTGTTGTTGCCTTGTCATTGCTTGCGTGTCATGCATTGCATATCATGTCATCATGTGCATTTCATTTGCATACATGTTCGTCTCATGCATCCGAGCATTTTCCCCGTTGTCCGTTTTGCAATCCGGCGCTCCTATGTCACTCGGTGCCCCTTTCTACCTCTTTTCGTGTGTGGGGGTTAAACATTTCCGGATTGGACCGAGACTTGTCATGCGGCCTTGGTTTACTACCGGTAGACCGCCTGTCAAGTTTCGTACCATTTGGACTTCGTTTGATACTCCAACGGTTAACCGAGAAACCGAGAAGGCCTCGTTTGTGTTGCAGCCCAACACCTTTCCAATTTGGCCCAAAACCCACCTAAACCTCCTCCATCATCTCGGTTGGCCGAAAACTGCACCTCATTTGGACTCTCCTAGCTCCCTCTACCTATAAATATGTGACCTCCCCCGAAAATTCCGCGGTACAAACCCAAGATCTCTCCTCTCTGCGTCGCCGGACAAATTTTCCACCGACGGACATGTCCGCCGCCGCCTACGTCCAATCGGAGGCCGCCATCAGTCTGCCGCCGCCCTCTCTCTCCTCAGCCCCGCCGCCGGCCCGCGGGACCCAGATCGGGCCCGCGCGAGCCCACACCGCCACCGTTGTCCGCCCGTTTCGGCCCGCCGCCTCCTCGCCGGACTTGTGCCGCCTGCTCGCCGGGGTGCCTCGCCGCCGCGCCCCTTCGTGCTCGCCGCCGTCGGCAGCCGCCCGCCGGAGCCGCGGCCCGCCGCTACCGCCTCCCGCGGAGGAGCCCGCAACCACCGCCGCCCGGCTCCCGTGCCTGCGCCGCCTCCCTCTCGTGGCCGAGCCCCTTCGCCGCCCCGGGCGCCATCGCCGGCGTGGCCATCCGTCACCCCGACCATGCTACTCCGGCGCCGCCCGACTTCGCCACGGCCGCCTGCTACCTCCTCGTCGCTGGCGCCCTCTCCGGCCACCGGATCCGGCCCTCCTCCGGCTTCCTCCTTGTTCTCCTTCTCCGGCGACGACAAAAAACTCCGGCGAACTGCTACAGTGATTCCGGCGAGATTCGGATCTGGATCTGGAAGAACATGGTTGACTTTTATCCCCCGAAACCCTAATTTTTGGCAATTTTCATCATGCTATAACTCTGCATCCATAGCTCCGATTTGTGCATGCAGCATATCAAAATGTTTGACTCGACGAGTACATCATTTCATCTCATTGCATCATTTTCATTTGAGCTCATCTTGTTGCCCGAAATGCTGTTGGAAGAGAGCTATGTGAGGTATTTGTCTGATCCGTTTCAGCAAATGGCATTTTGTCCATGATTAACGTGTGCATGCTATGACCCTGAGCTCTACATGTATTTTGTTATATGCCATGCCATCTTTACAGTGGTGCTTCCCATGTATTTTTGTGATATTTGTGGTGACTAGCACAAGCTTGCAAAGTAGCGTAATCGGTAATGCTGATTTCAGGGACTTAGAATTTCACTAAGTCCTTGTCCTGATTTTGTTGATATGCCATATGTTCATGTTGTTTACTAGTGATCCGTGCCTCTTTTGAGGATGATCAGTAAGGATGTGTTGTTAACATTGTGGTGCTATATCCATCCATGTCTTTGTTTGCATTTATGGAGCAACCTAGCTTGAGTCAATCGAGCTCTACTTTTGCTATATCGTGATCCTGGCAGATTGTTGATATGTTTAGCGATTGTGCCGAGGATGTTGCTATTGATCCGTGCATGCTATGTTGTTGTTCTTGCCATGTCTAGCTTCTATGCCATGTATTCTTGATGGGTGTATGCTTAGTTTGTCATGCCATGCTTTGTAGTGAGTGCATCGAGCTCGTAAACATGCCTACTCGTTAACTGTTTTGCATACTCCAGTTTTTCACTAAGTCTGAGATCTGTTTATGCTTTTGCCGTGTTCACATGCTTGCAATTGTATTTTCTGATCCCTTTTGGCTCAAGGTCACCAAGGGACTTTTGCTAAGTGCTTTGAGTAGCCTCATGCCATGCCTTGCTTTTCCATGTTAAGTTCCTGTAGCATGTAGTTTTCATGTTCTAAAGTGTGCTTCCTGATGATAAATTCCAAACTTGTGTTAATTTCACTAAGTCTGAAACCTGTTATCGTTTGCTCTTTTGCCATGCTTGTTTGAACCTGTTAGTGGATAAATTAGCTGAGCTCAGTGTTCATCTTTTGTCAAGCATCATGAGTGGATCCCTGCCATGTATTTTGTTGCCATGTTTGAGTGCTGTAGCATATATAACTTGTTGCATTTAGATGGCTACTTGCTGATTATCGCAGACTGGTGCCATATTTGTTTTGCTTGCCATTTCCAAACCGTGCATCCGATTCCGGTGATCTTTATATCGCTTTCAACCGAAATCACCTCATCTTTCTAGTGGCACTCTTGGATTTCCATGTTGAGGCCAGATTCAATCATTCTGTGTCAAATCATGCATATGCACCGCATCCCGCATCCCGCATATCATATCATGTTCATGTGTTGGTTGTTTACTATGTTGTGTGCTTCTTTCCGGTGTTGCTTCTTCGGGTTGGTTCCGGTAACGTCGCGTTTGTGAGGACCCGTTCGACTACGTCCGTTTGCCTTCTTCATGGACTCATTCTTCTTCCTTGTGGGATCTCAGGCAAGATGACCATACCCTCGAAATCACTTCTATCTTTGCTTGCTAGTTGCTCGCTCTTTTGCTATGCCTATGCTGCGATACCTACCACTTGCTTATGATGCCTCCCATATTGTTGAGCCAAGCCTCTAACCCACCTTGTCCTAGCAAACCATTGTTTGGCTATGTTACCGCTTTGCTCAGCCCCTCTTATAGCGTTGTTAGTTGCAGGTGAAGATTGGAGTTTGTTCCTTGTTGGAACATGGATATTTTGTTGGGATATCACAATATCTCTTATTTAATTAATGCATCTATATACTTGGTAAAGGGTGGAAGGCTCGGCCTTATGCCTGGTGTTTTGTTCCACTCTTGCCGCCATAGTTTTCGTCATATCGGTGTTATGTTCCCAGATTTTGTGTTCCTTACGCGGTTGGGTTATAATGGGAACCCCTTGACAATTCGCCTTGAATAAAACTCCTCCAGCAAGGCCCAACATTGGTTTTACCATTTGCCACCTAGCCTTTTTCTTTCCCTTGAGTCGGCCAGCTCAAGGGCCATCTTATTTTAACCCCCCGGGCCAGTGCTTCTCTAAGTGTTGGTCCAAACTGAGCGATGTTCGAGGCTACCAGGGGCAACTCTGGGCTGGCTTACCCGACATCTTGCTCATCCGGTGTGCCCTGAGAACAAGATATGTGCAGCTCCTATCGGGATTTGTCGGCACATCTGGGTGGCTTTGCTGGTCTTGTTTTACCATTGTCGAAATGTCTTGTAACCGGGATTCCGAGTCTGATCGGGTCTTCCCGCTAGAAGGAATATCCTTCGTTGACCGTAAGAGCTTGTGATGGGCTAAGTTGGGACACCCCTGCAGGGATTTGAACTTTCGAAAGCCGTGCCCGCGGTTATGGGCAGATGGGAATTTGTTAATGTCTGGTTGTAGAAAACCTGAAGTTTATCTTAATTAAAATACATCAACCGCGTGTGTTACCGTGATGGTCTCTTCTCGGCGGAGTCCGAGAAGTGAACACGGTGTTGGAGTTATGTTTGACGTAGGTTGTTCTAGGATCACTTCTTGATCATAGTTCTTCGACCATGCTTTTGCCTTTCTCTTCTCGCTCTCATTTGCGTTGTTAGCCACCAGATATGCTAGTCGCTTGCTGCAGCTCCACCTCATACCTTTTCCCTACCTATAAGCTTAAATAGTCTTGATTGCGAGGGTGTAAGATTGCTGAGTCCCCGTGACTCACAGATACTTCCAAAACCAGTTTGCAGGTGCCGATGTTACCGAGCAGGTGACGCAACCAAGCTCAAGGAGGAGCTCGATGAAGATCTTGTCCTTTGTGTTGTTTCGTTCTAGTTGATCAGTAGTGGAGCCCAGTTGGGGTCGATCAGGAATCTGTGTAGCATTTGGGGTAGTCTTCTTTTATTTTGGTTCCGTAGTCGGACCTTGATTGTATCTGATTGATGTAATGCTTTACTCATGTAATTGTGTGCAGTGGCAATTGTAGGCCAACTATGTATCTCTTTCCCTTATGTATTACATGGGTTGCGTGAAGATTACCTCACTTGCGACATTGCTTTCAATGCGGTTATGCCTCTAAGTCATGCTTCGACACGTGAGAGATATAGCCGCATCGAGGGCGTTACAACCCTACCGAATGCCCACAAACGATCTAGAAGAGATCAAGAAGAAGATTAAGAACTTGTTGGAGAAATGTTATATTCGAAGGAGTTCATCACCATGGGGAGCCCCAGTGCTTTTGGTTGAGAAGAAGGATAAGTCTCTAAGAATGGTTGTTGATTATCGTGCGTTGAATGGAGTGACAATTAAGAACAAGTACCCCCTGCCAATGATCAATGATTTATTTGACCCGTCGACAGGAGCTAAAGTGTTTTCGAAATTCGATCTACGATCAGGATATCACTAGCTGAAGATTCGAGAGAAGGATATACCTAAGACAGCTTTCACCACAAGATACGGGCTTTATGAGTATACGGTCATGTCTTTTGGATTGACTAATGCCCCTGCCTGTTTCATGAGTATGATGAGCAAGGTGGGCATGGAGTTCTTGGATAAGTTCGTTGTGGTGTTCATTGATGATATCTTGGTATACTCGAAGAGTGAAGAGGTGCACAAGGAACATTTACGTTTAGTTCTCGGGAAGCTCAGGGAACATCAGTTGTATGCCAAGTTCAGCAAATGTGAGTTTTGGTTGAAGGAAGTTGGATTCCTTGGACATGTTATATCAGGAGAAGGTATAGCCGTGGATCCCACCAAGGTTCAGTCAGTCACTGAGTGGTTGGCACCCACCTCAGTTGGAGAGATCCACAGTTTTCTTGGACTCACGGGATACTATTGGAGTTTATTGAGAATTTATCTAAGATAGCAAAGCCTATGACGGCATTGTTGAAGAAGGACACTAAGTTCCATTGGACTGAAGAATGTGAAGCAAGTTTCCAGGAGTTGAAGAAATGTTTGACTACAACCCCAGTGCTGATTCTGCCGGATATACGCAAGGACTTCCAAGTGTATTGTGATGCTTCACGCTTAGGACTTGGAGGAGTACGAATGCAAGACGGAAGAGTTGTTTTGTATGCCTCACGACAACTGAAAGCGCATGAGTTAAATTATGCCACGCATGATTTGGAGTTAGCAGCTGTGGTGCACGCGCTCAAGACCTGGAGACATTTTCTCATTAGAAACCATTGCGATGTATACACGGATCACAAGAGTTTGAAGTACATCTTCACACAGAAGGAGCTGAACCTCAGGCAGAGGATATGGTTAGAACTCATAAAGGATTATGATATGAAGCTGCATTATCATCCAGGAAAGGCCAATGTCGTAGCAGATGCTTTGAGCCGTAAGAGTTATGTCAACACCCTCGTAAGCGAAGGGATGCCAAAGGAGTTAGCCGAGGATCTTAGGGAACTTCGATTGGAAATAGTTCCTAAAGGGTTTTTTGGCAAAGTTGGAGGTTAAATCAACACTATTGGAAAAGATTCGAGAAGCTCAGAAGGATGACAATGATATCACTGAGATAAAGGAGAAGATGAGTGTAGGGAAAGCCAAAGGGTTTCGTGAGGATGAGCATGGCACCTTGTGGTTTGAGGACCGTATATATGTGCCCAATAATGCAGAGATCATGAAGTTGATATTATAGGAAGCTCATGACTCGCCATACTCGATACACCCTGGAAACACCAAGATGTATTTGGATTTGAAGGAGTGTTTCTGGTGGAATGGTATGAAGAAGGATATTGCCAAGTATGTAGCCATCTGTGATGTATGTCAGAGAGTGAAGGCAGAACATCAGAAGCCAGCAGGATTGCTACAATCTATGCCGATACCCGAATGGAAGTGGGATAAGCTTGGCATGGATTTTATCACCGGATGGCCCATGACGAAATCAGGATATGATTCTACATGGGTAGTAGTTGATCGCTTGACGAAAGTGGCTCACTTTATCCCCGTAAAAACCACGTATACAAGTGCGAAGTTGGCCAAGATATACATGACCAGGATCGTATGTCTGCATGGAGTTCCGAGGACCATGGTGTCAGATAGAGGAACACAGTTTACTTCAAAATTTTGGTATCAGTTGCAACTGACCTTGGGTGCCATACTGGAGTTCAGTACAACTTTTCATCCGCAGACAGATGGAAAGACTGAGAGAGTCAATTAGATTCTGGAGGACATGTTGAGAGCTTGTGCATTAGACTACGGATCTAGTTGGGACGATAATTTGCCCTACGCAGAGTTCTCATACAACAACAGCTACCAGGCCAGTTTGAAGATGGCACCATTTGAAGCATTGTATGGGAGAAGATGCAGAACACCGTTGGTGTGGGATGAAGTTGGAGACCGCCAGTTGTTTGGACCAGATTTGATTAAGGAATCCGAAGAGAAGGTTAAACTAATTCGAGATAGACTGAAGGTAGCTCAGTCTCGACAGAAGAGTTATGCAGATTCAAAATGCAAGGAGGTAGTCTATGAAATTGGAGACAGAGCGTATCTGCGAGTGTCACCTCTTTGAGGTGTTAAACGTTTTGGTGTTAAGGGGAAATTAGCCCCGAGATTTGTGGGACCGTACCGTGTTATGGAATGCATGGGAGAAGTTGCCTACAAGTTGGAGTTACCCGAAGGACTGTCAGGAGTACATGATGTGTTTCATGCTTCCCAGTTGAAGAAGTGTCATGCGGAGATGGCCGACATTCCTCTGAGAGATATAGTGCCCCTGGAAGCAATTCAGTTGGACAGTGATTTGACATATGAGGAGAAGCCTGTCAAGATTCTAGAGTTTGCTAGCGGAGTTACTCGCAGCAAGGTTATCAAATTTTGCAAAGTTCAGTGGAGCCACCATACCGAGGATGAAGCCACCTGGGAACGAGAGGATGATCTTCTCAAAAACCACGCACACCTATTTCCTAGCCAACCCAAATCTCGAGGGTGAGATTCATCTTAAGGGGGGTAGGTTTGTAACATCCCAAACGGAGAAGACTGTGTCTTGGTCATCCGTTTCTCAAACATTATGTAGTACGAGAAATCCAACGGAGAAGACTGAGTGTTGTGGGGAAAAGTGCACAAACCTCTGCAGAGTGTACAATCTAATCATGGTTAGCCGTGTCCCCGGTTATGGACATCTTGAGTATCTAGTACTTGGATTTTCCTATTGTATCTCATCACTCTAAATTAATTTGTTGGGTTAATGAACTACTTTAATTGGGATTGAGTCGGAGGAACCTTCTCAGTGTTGTTTCAACTACCATGATAGTTAAAATAAAACTTATTCCTTTGTTGTAGGGAAAAATTGGCTTTTCGCAAAAAAACATTATAACCATACAACCTCCACCAGCCAAATATGCATATAGTGTTAGCATTATTTCTGTTCATTGCTCTACTGTGTTACATTGCCAGCATATTCCATGTGCTGACCCATTTTCGGGCTGCAACATATCACATTGCAGACTTTTCAGACGAGGAGTAAGGTTCGCTAGGTCGTTGCCGTGCAGCTCAGCTATGCCGTTGGAGTTGATGGACTCACTTTATCTTCCAAGCCTTCCGCTGTTATCATATTAGATGGCATTAAGCCATATTTATTGTGATAAGTTCTCTTTTGGAGACATTCGATGTAATAAGTGTGTGATTGCTACTTTGTTATAAATCCTTCGAGTACTGTGTGTGTCAACATTACCGATCCGGTGATGACACTGAAGCACAGAGACTTAACCGTTTGAGGTCGGGTCGCTACACCTGGGAAATGCTAGCCAATCCAAAAAAGTAAAAGAGAAAGAAAATCTACAAAGAGAAGAAAAAACTAGTGAGGGTGATGGCACCGGTCTAGCCGTAGAAGCGCTGAAGCCGAGCTACGTTCCATGGGTTCAGTTCAAGGTGATTGTCCGTTGGGTTGCAGAGGCGATACGCTCTTCCTGCAAGCACCTCATCAATTATGAAGGGACCCTCCCTTTTAGGTGAGAGCTTATTCTTATGCTTCCCCGGGAGGTGTAAAACGAGTTCGCCCACATTATATGCCTTCGCCCGAACTTCCCTACTTTGGTAGCGTCGGGCCTGCTGTTGATAAAAAGTAGAGTGGGTCCGAGCTATATCGCCTCTCCTTCCAGTGCATCCAGGTCATCCTGCCGATCTAGCTCAGCCTCCTTCTCTTCGTACATGCGCACTCTGGGCGCGTCATGGATGAGGTCACAGGGGAGGACTGCTTTTGCCCCGTATACCATAAAACGGTGTGTATCCCATTGATCGATTATGGGTGGTGCGCAGGCCCCACAATACGGAGTCAATGGCAGTCAGATTCTTTCAGGGAACGGACCAGTCGGGGTTTAATGCCTCTTAGGATGAGTCCATTGGCCCGTTCGACCTGTCCATTGGTCTGTGGGTGATATCCGAGGCATAATCGAGCTTAATGCCCATGTTAGCGCACCAGTCCTTTACCTTCTGGGCCATGAAATTGGATCCATTGTCCGTTATTATGATGTATGGGACACCCTAATGGTGGACCACGCCGGATATAAAGTCGATGACCGGTCCAGACTCGGCATAAGTTACTGGGTTTCGCCTCAATCCACTTAGTGAATTTCACGAGCATGACTAGTAGATATTTCTTTTTCTTGGTCCCCCCTTTAAGTGGTCCAACCTGAAGGAAATATGCCCTAGAGGCAATAATAAAGTTGTTATTTATATTTCCTTATATCATGATAAATGTTTATTATTCATGCTAGAATTGTATTAACCGGAAACTTAGTACACGTGTGAATACATAGACAAACAAAGTGTCACTAGTATGCCTCTACCTGACTAGCTCGTTGATCAAAGATGTTTAAGTTTCCTAGCCATGGACAAAGAGTTGTCATTTTATAAACGGGATCACATCATTAGAGAATGATGTGATTGACTTGACCCATCCGTTAGCTTAGCACTTTGATCGTTTAGTTTACTGCTATTGCTTTCTCCATAACTTCTACAAGCTCCTATGACTATGAGATTATGCAACTCCCGAATACCGGAGGAACACTTAGTGTGCTATCAAATGTCACAACATAACTGGGTGACTATAAAGATGCTCTACAAGTGTCTCCGATGGTGTTTGTTGAGTTGGCATAGATCGAGATTAGGATTTGTCACTCCATGTATCGGAGAGGTATCTCTAGGCCCTCTCGGTAATGCGCATCACTATAAGCCTTGCAAGCAATGTAACTAATGAGTTAGTTACGGGATGTAGCATTACGGAACGAGTAAAGAGACTTGCCGGAAAGGAGATTGAACTAGGTATTAAGATACCGACGATCGAATCTCAAGCAAGTGACATACCGATGACAAAGGGAACAACATATGTTGTTATGCAAATTTGACCGATAAAGAACTTCGTAGAATATGTAGGAACCAATATGAGCATCCATGTTCCGCTATTGGTTATTTATCGGAGATGAGTCTCGGTCATGTCTACATAGTTCTTGAACCCAGAGGGTCCGCACGCTTAACGTTCGGTGACGATCGGTATTATGAGTTTATGTGTTTTGATGTAACGAAGGTAGTTAGGAGTCCCGGTTGTGATCACGGACATGACGAGGAGTCTCATAATGGTCGAGACATAAAGATTGATATATTGGAAGCCTATGGTTGGACATCGGAATGGTTCTGGATGAGTTCGGGCATTTACCGGAGTACCGGGAGGTTACCGAAACCCCCCGGGGAGTATATGGGCCTTATTGGGCCTTAGTGGTAAAGAGGAGAGGAAGGGAAAGGTGGAGGGTGCCCCCCTAGCCCAATCCGAATTGGGTGGGCGGCCGGCCCCCCTTCCTTCCTTCTCTCTTCTCTCCTACTCCTACTAGGGAAAGGGGGGAATCCTACTCCCAGTGGGAGTAGGACTCCCCCTAGGGCGCGCCATAGAGAGGGACGGCCCTCCCCTCCTCCACTCCTTTATATACGGGGGAGGGGGGCACCCATAGACATACAAGTTGATCTCTTAGCCGTGTGCGGTGCCCCCCTCCACAGATTTCCACCATGGTCATATCGTTGTAGTGCTTAGGCGAAGCCCTGCGTCGGTAACTTCATCATCACCGTCATCACGCCTTCATGCTAACGAAGCTCTTCCCCGACACTCAGCTGGATCTAGAGTTCATGGGACGTCACCGAGCTGAACGGAGAAGCCCGGTGGGTCAAAGCCCACAGATGAGCGTGGCAGAAGCAGGACCACAGGCAGCTCGCAGCGGCGATTCTGGATGCAACACCCGCAAGACAACGGGCCGGTGGTTTAAAGCGACACTGTGGTGACTTAGAGCAGAGGCGCGGGTGCTTGGTAATGAAGGCGACGACCATGGCCATGGAAGATCGAAAACCGCGGTCTAGAGGCAAGGTGAACCAGCAGGTCGACGGAGGCGGCGCCGAGGAGCACTAAAACGGGGCGACTCATGGAGGAGTGGCAAGGTGGTTACACTGTAGTGGCGGGTCGAAGACGAATGCGGCGGCTCAGTGAGGGGCAGCCGATTCGAGGCACACTGAGGCGGCCTGCCGGCGAGGCGCGGCTGAGCTAGCGTCAGGTTGAAGAGGAACGGGCGGTTGAATGTTTGACGTGGAGTACCCGAAGTGGCAGGAAGAGCCACAATGGAGGAAGTAGATTCAATGGCGAAGGTGAGCCGGCGTGGGCGTGCTCAGAGACTGGTCGTGGCCAAGCAGCTCCAGGCGGCACCGTAGCAGAGGCGGGTTAAGGCCAAGGCAATTTGACGAGGCTGCAACCGTGGAAATAGGAGGCCACGGCCGCGGTGGCAGAGGTAACTCGCTGCGGCACTACTCCAATGTCAGGACCCCGACTCGATGCCACATAGGTCTAGCATGTAACACCTCACATCACTTTGCGGCCTCACACATGGTATTCCCATGGGTGTCGTCTTACTTTTGCCCGGGACCGTTTGCGCCTTTTGGCACACGTATATGATAGTGTCGCTAGCATCCATATGATAAGGAGCCCGGGCTGACATGGCTAGTCGTAAACCCAAAGTGGCACAGACTTACAGGGACAGGCATCCATGACCCAGCAACGAACGTGTCGGTCATCAGCAAGTGGGTCCGGGCTGTAGCACTGGGCTAGCAGGACTCCGGTAAACCGGGCTGTAGCGGGCTAACAAGACTCCGGTACTCAATGCGTGACATTTCCCGAAGGGACAGACATAGGAACGAAGAAGGACACATGCCGGCCAGCCTAAGTGTTCCGGAGCAGTAGCAAGCTACCATGGCTCAGTGGTAACACTAGGAGACATTTCCCGGTAAGAGAGGCTACTAAAGATAAACAACTAGATAGTCAGATCCCACACATACCAAGCATTTCAATCATACACACAATATGCTCGATATGTGCAAATACAACAAGGCATCACAACATGACTCTACGACACAAGTACTTTATTTAAGGCTCAGAGAGCCATACATAACATACACATAGGTACGGGTCACACGACCCAGCATTCAAGTCATACAGTCATACAAACCAGCAACGGAAGTAACTTGTCTGAGTACAGACAACTAGTAAAATAAAAGAGGCTTGGAAAGCCTAGCTATACTACGTGGTCCTTCACAAGCTCAGGATCACCACCTGGGCCTTAGCCTACTCATCGATGTCAACGTCTACGAAGAACCCATCAGAAGGGGTTGCAGCGTCTTCTGTAAAAATGTAAATTATAGCAACATGAGTACAAAAGTACTCAACAAGACTTACATCAGATCCTACATACATGCACATTATCAAGAAGGGTTGGTGGAGTTATTGCAGCAAGCCAGCTTTGACTCTTGGCTAGGCTATCCTACGAGACTCCAACTTGAAATGGTTTTGCGCACACGAGTCCACTACTCACCACTTCAATACACTACCGAGGATCCACCTCCGTCTTCCTACGGAAGAGCCATCCTCGGCACTCACACTTATCTTGAGGCTTTTAGTAGTTTCCATTTACTTGTCTATGAACTGTATAGGCAACCAAGTAGTCCTTTACCGCAGACGCGGCTATTCGAATAGATCATGATAACCCTGCAGGGGTGTACTTCTTCATACATGTTTCCACCACTTAGCGTCTGCACACGACATGTGCTCGACAGACTTCAAGCGAAAGCCGACGTGGGTGTAGACCACGACCTACCTAAACACCTAAGTCTCCAATCCAGGTTTATCGCCTATCCAGGTTCCATCCACAGGGAGTCCGGCCGAGGTTTCCCATACGGCCCCGAACGATGTGTACAGGGTTCTCGAGATACCTAACGGGTATTCGATACACCGTGCCACGTACCTACCGCATCACAGCCCACCCCTACGGTCAGCGCTGTCCACGGCCTCCAGTAGGCTACAAACACCAGAAACTACTTGCAACTCCTGGACAGAGAACTAGGGTGAATAAGAAGTCGAGCGGGGTCATATTTCAGGGCCCAATGCATGGTAGTAGCTGTATCTTAAATCACACATACAGATCGCAGTGCTTAAGGTCGGCTTCAATGAAACAACCCACCATGTACTCCTACATGGCCTCTCATCGATACCTTTACCAAATCGTGTTCACCACATCACTCTCATTACCGACATAATCATTTCACTCTAGCCCATCACCCAGATGAACCAGACCTGACACGACTCTATGCATAGCAGGCATAGCAAGGTAGGAACAACACATACATATGGCTCAATCAACTCCTACACATGCTAGTGGGTTTCATCTAGTTACTGTGGCAATGACAGGTCATGCAGAGGAAATGGGTTCAACTACCGCAGCACACAGCAGTTTGAAACGCGTTGTCCTAATGCAGTAAAAGAGAGCAAGAGCGGGAACATGGGATTGTATCGATATGATCAAATGGTTGGTTGCTTGCCTGATGGTTCGATGCACTGATATGGTTCTTCGCTAGGGTAATCACGGTACTCCTCGGAGGCAGAACCTGCCGCAAAGAAGACCGATACACAGCCATCACCAAACAATGTGTGACAATATGATGCATGCATGAAACATGGCAATATGAGTGTGTTGGGCTAATGCAGCTAAGACCAGAAGGGTTTGAACCAATTTGAACCAAAGATTCAAATTTCAAACTCATACATGGCCCTTTAAAGTGTTTTATCTTGTTCTGCATAAAACAGCAAGTTAACTTGTTTAATCATGCATGAAAACAGTACAGATGGATAGATTGGATTTTTCTGATCATTTTTCATATATAACTTGTCTGATTTGGAGTTACAGATTAAAAGTTATGAATTTTTGAAGTTTAAACTATATTCTGGAATTTCCTATATTAGAATAAATCTAGAAATTAATTTATTGCGTCAGCCATGCGTCAGAATGACGTCAGGGTCAACGGAGACGTCCAGGTCAAACCTGACTGTGGGTCCAGGGTGTCAGGGTAATTAGTTTAGTTTAAAGTTTAATTAAAACTAACCCTATTTAGTTAACAGGGCTGGGCCCCACCTGTCATTGACTCATCGGGGTCAACCAGGGCCCACCCGCGGTCAAAGCCAGGTCGGCTGCATCGGCGTTTAGCCGCCGGCGAGCCAGACGCGGCGGCGGAAGTGGTTTTTGCCGTTCCGGCAACCAAACGAGTCGCGGAGGCCATCGGAGTGGAGCTGAGGACGAGCCGCAGCTCTTGGTGGAGTCCGTTGGGGTCGGGGTGGCCGGAGTTGGCGCCGGCGACGACTTTGGCGGCCACCGGAGTTCGGCCGAAGGCGAACTTGACGCTAGAGGGGTCGGTGAGGTGCGGGGAGTAGCTGGTTAGGTGCTACGTGACGTGGTGAGCATGATGGACACCAAGTTGTGGCCGGAGGGTGACCGGGAGCACGTCGGCGACGAGCTCCACGGCGGTGGGTGCGGTTGAGCTCCGGGAGGTCATTACACAGCTCGGGAGCAAGAAAAGAAGGGAGGGGAAGATGGTTAAGCTCACGGGGAGTTCGACGAAACACTTGGTGCGGCCGGGGACGGGCCGGAGCGACGACGGCGTTGAAGGGGATCTCCGGCGACGGCGGTTCGGTCGAGGTCGATGCGGTGGGCTCGGGCCTTGCGAGCGCTCGGGGCTTGGCTTGCTCGAAGGAGAGGAGGGTGGCGGAGCTCCTGGACACGGCGGCACGACATGGGGTTGACGGATGGCGTGGCTACGGCGAGGGGGTGGCGGCGATGGCGCCGGCCATGGCGGGGGAACGCGAGAGAGAGGAGTTGGGGAAGAATGGAGGTGTCCTGGGGGTTCACGGCTCGACGTGGAGTTCATCCATCCAGCAACGAAGCGAGGAGGTGAAGCAGGGCGACGGCCAGCTGCGTGGCGCACGCTGCGGCCGCCGTCGGGCACCTGCCTGCCTGCCTGGCCGGCAAGCAGCTTGCTGGCGCGGCGCTGGGCTGGGCCGGCAGGTGGGCCGGGTGCTGGGCGCCAGGTAAGTTTTTTGTTATTTCTCCTGTTTTCTGTTTTTTTAATTCCTCTGCAACTTTGTTGAATTATTAAAAATACTTAGGCAACTCCTAAAATCACCAAACTACTCCTGGTCCATAGTTGGATTATTTCCAACATGAAACATTTTAGTTTGGAGATATTTGAGCATTTGAAATATTTTATATAATTTTAAATGCCCAAATTCAAATATCTATGATTTAATTCAAAGACCCTAAGATGACCTAGGAAAATGTGCACCACTTTTGGCAGAGGTTCTGAACCAAGACAAAAATGATGGGCATTTTAGAAGGGCATTTCAGGTTCATTGAAAAAGTTTTTAGTAAACCCGAGTTGGTTTCAGAGGGGGCTGGGGGTTCTGTCATCCCCATTTCAGGTTTCTGATGAAAGAATAGACATGATGCAACACTCTAATGCATGAACTAGCTAGGGTGTGACATCCAAGGCGGGGGCGGTTCGCCCATGGCAGATCATGATGGCTCAAAGCAGCAGAGGCGGGACCCACGGGTCGACAACGGTGGCAGGCCGCTTAGCGCGGGATCGATGGAAATAGAAGGTGACCTGGCGCAGCGGCGGTTCATAAGTGCAGCGGCGGCGGCGGCAGGGCCCAGGCCGGCCGTAACGGTTTAGAGGCGAGTCACTGCGGCGGTTCAGCATCGCAGGCTAGTGATGTAGTGAGTCATAACAACGGTGGAGGTGACCAGGCTGGGGTGATTCATAAACCGGCCGCGGGCAGCGTGAGTCGGCCAGAGGCAAAGGCCACAGGAGTCAAGGCATCTGGCGGCTAAAGGCGCGGGCAACGAGTAAGGCTGCGGTAGCGGCAGCGGCTCGACACTGCGGCCCAAGATGACCACTTTGATACAGAGGTAAGGCCAAACTGGGGTTAGCAGCTTCTACACTCGAAGTGGCGTTGTGTGATGACGGTTGTAGTTTCCATCTCCAGTAGATTTGATTGATTCTCTGGGCTCGAACCTGAAGCATGGTCGCAATCTGCACTGTCTTTTGTTTGATCTCAGAGAGCCATATCAATTTAACTCCTGCAGGATTTGTACGGTACAAATAGCAGGAGCCCCAACGTATTTAACCCTCTATATTGTACGCGCGCGGGAAAACATATAGTCTGATCCAGCCGTTGTAAAACTTTGCAGTGGAATTCCTGAAGAATCTTTGACCCGGTGACTTGCTATGCCGTATGAAGGCGAAAACTTCAACTCGTCTCAATCTAGTCTGGCACATGCTTTCTCAACGAGGTGGCTTGGTATGGCCAAAGGAGCAGTGAGTCGACGAAGCGGGGGACCACGATGGCGGTTTGAGGCAAGGCGGCCGTGAGCGACTTGCAGCAGATATAAGCAGCGTGGTCAAAGCGGAGAGCGGCAGCGCCGGCTCGGCCACGGCGGCTTATGGCAGTAGAGGACGGTAGAGACGAGCCGGTGTTGGAGTACAGTAGCCAGCGCGCCTCGGCGGGTCAACGGCGCAGGCGAACCAGGCGGGTCCACGGCAAAGGCGAGCTGCTGGCTTGGAGTTACCCCAGAAGCGAGGTAAGGCCGCAGTAGTGGCATGCCGTCAACTCGGAGGTAGCTCAGAGCGGTTCGGAGACGGCTTGGCAACTTAGCAGAACGACGCTTGGAGCGGTGGGTTAAAGCCATGGCGGGTTGACCGGGGCGGTGTCTTGACAAGGTGGAGGTGGGTCGCGGCGAACCTCGGCAGAAGAGCAGACCGGCCCCGAGACAAGGTAGGCCCGGCTCGGAACGGCTTCGGGTGTAATTTTACGCACCACAACAGGGGCAACTTAGCAAAAAACGACACCGACCACTAGTTAAAAACCATCTTGACTCCATGCGTGACTCAACAAGTAGTAGTAATTAGCTCTTTTTGGCAGCGATTTAGAGGCCGAGTCGTGGTTGGTTTGACTCCGCTGTCACTTATGTCAGCGACCGTAGCAAATATTGATGCCTTCGGTTTCGAAGGATCACCAGATCCTCAGTGACTTAACCCTAATTTCCCTTGAACTCAAAACCTCGCCCGGGCATTAGATCCGACTGCTGTTTTAGACTGATAAACTCAAAACTGATGCAAATCTTTCCAAGCCGGTTTCTCTTCATCCGGAAAATTATGAACTTCTCGATCCCTGAGAAAAGATCCCTCCAAGAACTCATCACCACCGTGCGCAGACCCACGGTGGGCGCCAACTGTCATGGAATTGTCACAGCAGATGTCCTAGTGTGAGGACTTAGTCGTGAGGCCAACGCATCTATGTGGTAGCTTGAGAGGGGTTGATCGGAATCGAGAGACGCAACACAAGACAAGGATTTAGACAGCTTCGGGCCCAGGGAAACATCATCCGGTAACGACCCTACATGCTGTTTGTGGTTAGGTCTTATTATCATCATGAGGGAGTCGCCGTAAACCGGCCCTCCTAGTTATGTCTAGCCTTAAGATTCTCCTCTCTTCTCTTGGGGTGCCCTGCCCCTCCTTATATAAGTTGAAGGGGCGGGTCACATGTAGAGTCCATCTCGGACTAAGACTTAAACTATTCAGACTTCTCTTCATGGGCTTCTTAACATCTTGGGCTTCTTAACGTCTCGGGCTTATTAACCCCAAGCGACTCTGTCTACTGGGTTATGACTGTCTGCCGGGTTACCATCTGACTTACCATCTGACTTATCATCTGTCGGGTTATGATCTGACTTAACATCTGCCGGGTTATGATCTGACTTAACATCTGCCGGTTTATGATCTGACTTAACATCTGCCTTATCATGTGCCTTAACATATGCCGGGTTACGATCTGACTTAACATCTACCGGGTTATGATCTGACTTAACATCTGCCTTAACATCTACTGGGTTAGGATCTGACTTAACTGTCCCAGCTGGGTCATAACTTCCTCCAGGTCATATTGCGGGGTATATCCCCGACAGTGGTAGTTGTTTTGATCTTGCTGAAAAAACAGAAACTTTTTCGCCCAAGATAATAATTTTCATTTGTTACAGAAGCATGATTCTAATCTGATTCATTTTGCACAAGATTGGTACACAAATTTCCCAAGTTGTCCTAATTTTTCAGAATTTTTGGAGTTACAGAAGTATTCTAGAGTTACCGATTACTTCAGGCTGTTCTGTTTTTGACAGATTCTGTTTCTATATGTTGTTTGCTTATTTTGATGAATCTGTGGGTAGTATCGGGGGGTATGAAGCATGGAAAAGTCGGAATATAGTAGATATTACACCAATATAAATGAAGAATGATTTCACAACATAACCAAAAGTGGTGATTTATTTTCTTATACTAACGGAACTTATGAGATTTTCGGTTGAGTTTGTGTTGTGAAGTTTTCAAGTTTTGGGTAAGGATTTGATGGACTATGGAATAAGGAGTGGCAAGAGCCTAAGCTTGGGGTTGCCCAAGGCACCCAAAGGTAATATTCAAGGACAAACAAGAGCCTAAGCTTGGGGATCCCCGGAAGGCATCCCCTCTTTCGTCTTCGTCTATCAGTAACTTTACTTGAGGCTATATTTTTATTCACCACATGATATGTGTTTTGCTTGGAGCGTCTTGTATTATATGAGTCTTTGCCTTTTAGTTTGCCACAATAATCCGTGCATGCTATGTTGTTGTTCTTGCCATGTCTAGCTTCTATGCCATGTATTCTTGATGGGTGTATGCTTAGTTTGTCATGCCATGCTTTGTAGTGAGTGCATCGAGCTCATAAACATGCCTACTCGTTAACTGTTTTGCATGCTCCAGTTTTTCACTAAGTCTGAGATCTGTTTATGCTTTTGCCATGTTCACATGCTTGCAATTGTATTTTCTGATCCCTTTTGGCTCAAGGTCACTAAGGGACCTTTGCTAAGTGCTTTGAGTAGCCTCATGCCATGCCTTGCTTTGCCATGTTAAGTTCCTGTAGCATGTAGTTTTCATGTTCTAAAGTGTGCTTCCTGATGATAAATTCCAAACTTGTGTTAATTTCACTAAGTCTGAAACCTGTTATCATTTGCTCTTTTGCCATGCTTGTTTGAACCTGTTAGTGGATAAATTAGCCGTAGCTCAGTGTTCATCTTTTGTCAAGCATCATGAGTGGATCCCTGCCATGTATTTTGTTGCCATGTTTGAGTGCTGTAGCATATATAACTTGTTGCATTTAGATGGCTACTTGCTGATTATCGCAGACCGGTGCCATATTTGTTTTGCCTGCCATTTCCAAACCGTGCATCTGATTCCGGTGATCTTTATATCGCTTTCAACCGAAATCACCTCATCTTTCTAGTGGCACTCTTGGATTTCCATGTTGAGGCCAGATTCAATCATTCTGTGTCAAATCATGCATATGCACTGCATACCGGATCCCGCATATCATATCATGTTCATGTGTTGGTTGTTTACTATGTTGTGTGCTTCTTTCCGATGTTGCTTCTTTGGGTTGGTTACGGTAACGTCGCGTTTGTGAGGACCCGTTCGACTACGTCCGTTTGCCTTCTTCATGGACTCATTCTTCTTCCTTGCGGGATCTCAGGCAAGATGACCATACCCTCGAAATCACTTCTATCTTTGCTTGCTAGTTGCTCGCTCTTTTGCTATGCCTATGCTGCGATACCTACCACTTGCTTATGATGCCTCCCATATTGTTGAGCCAAGCCTCTAACCCACCTTGTCCTAGCAAACCGTTGTTTGGCTATGTTACCGCTTTGCTCAGCCCCTCTTATAGCATTGTTAGTTGCAGGTGAAGATTGGAGTTTGTTCCTTGTTGGAACATGGATATTTTGTTGGGATATCACAATATCTCTTATTTAATTAATGCATCTATATACTTGGTAAAGGGTGGAAGGCTCGGCCTTATGCCTGGTGTTTTGTTCCACTCTTGCCGCCATAGTTTCCGTCATATCGGTGTTATGTTCCCGGATTTTGCGTTCCTTATGCGGTTGGGTTATAATGGGAACCCCTTGACAGTTCGCCTTGAATAAAACTCCTCCAGCAAGGCCCAACATTGGTTTTACCATTTGCCAGCTAGCCTTTTTCTTTCCCTTGAGTCGGCCAGCTCAAGGGTCATCTTATTTTAACCCCCCTGGGCCAGTGCTTCTCTAAGTTTTGGTCCAAACTGAGCGATGTCCGAGGCTACCAGGGGCAACTCTGGGCTGGCTTACCCGACGTCTTGCTCATCCGGTGTGCCCTGAGAACGAGATATGTGCAGCTCCTATCGGGATTTGTCGGCACATCTGGGTGGCTTTGCTGGTCTTGTTTTACCATTGTCGAAATGTCTTGTAACCAGGATTCCGAGTCTGATCGGGTCTTCCCGCTAGAAGGAATATCCTTCGTTGACGTGAGAGCTTGTGATGGGCTAAGTTGGGACACCCCTGCAGGGATTTGAACTTTCGAAAGCCCTGCCTGCGGTTATGGGCAGATGGGAATTTGTTAATGTCTGGTTGTAGAAAACCTGAAGTTGATCTTAATTAAAATACATCAACCGCGTGTGTTATCGTGATGGTCTCTTCTCGGCGGAGTCCGAGAAGTGAACACGGTGTTGGAGTTATGTTTGACGTAGGTTGTTCTAGGATCACTTCTTGATCATAGTTGTTGGACCATGCTTTTGCCTTTCTCTTCTCGCTCTCATTTGCGTTGTTAGCCACCAGATATGCTAGTCGCTTGCTGCAGCTCCACCTCATACCTTTTCCCTACCTATAAGCTTAAATAGTCTTGATTGCGAGGGTGTAAGATTGCTGAGTCCCCGTGACTCACAGATACTTCCAGAACCAGTTTGCAGGCGCCGATGTTACCGAGCAGGTGACGCAACCAAGCTCTAGGAGGAGCTCGATGAAGATCTTGTCCTTTGTGTTGTTTCATTCTAGTTGATCAGTAGTGGATCCCAGTTGGGGTCGATCGGGGATCTGTGTAGCATTTGGGGTAGTCTTATTTTATTTTGGTTCCATAGTCGGACCTTGATTGTATCTGATTGATGTAATGCTTTACTCATGTAATTGTGTGAAGTGGCGATTGTAAGCCAACTATGTATCTCTTTCCCTTATGTATTACATGGGTTGCGTGAAGATTACCTCACTTGCGACATTGCTTTCAATGCGGTTATGCCTCTAAGTCGTGCTTCGACACGTGAGAGATATAGCCGCATCGAGGGTGTTACAACCCTACCGAATGCCCACAACGATCTAGAAGAGATTAAGAATAATGTTAAGAAGTTGTTGGAGAAAGGTTATATTCGAAGGAGTTCATCACCATGGGGAGCCCCAATGCTTTTGGTTGAGAAGAAGGATAAGTCTCTAAGAATGGTTGTTGATTATCGTGCGTTGAATGGAGTGACAATTAAGAACAAGTACCCCCTGCCGATGATCAATGATTTATTTGACCAGTCGACAGGAGCTAAAGTGTTTTCGAAGATCGATCTGCGATCAGGATATCACTAGCTGAAGATTCGAGAGAAGGATATACCTAAGACAGCTTTCACCACAAGGGACGGGCTTTATGAGTATACGGTCATGTCTTTTGGATTGACTAACGCCCCTGCCTATTTCATGAGTATGATGAGCAAGGTGTTCATGGAATTCTTGGATAAGTTCGTTGTGGTGTTCATTGATGATATCTTGGTATACTCGAAGAGTGAAGAGGAGCACAAGGAACATTTACGTTTAGTTCTCGGGAAGCTCAGGGAACATCAGTTGTATGCCTAGTTCAGCAAATGTGAGTTTTGGTTGAAGGAAGTTGGATTCCTTGGACATGTTATATCAGGAGAAGGTATAGCCGTGGATCCCACCAAGGTTCAGTCAGTCACTGAGTGGTTGGCACCCACCTCAGTTGGAGAGATTCGCAGTTTTCTTGGACTCACGGGATACTATTGGAGTTTATTGAGAATTTATCTAAGATAGCAAAGCCTATGACGGCATTGTTGAAGAAGGACACTAACTTCCATTGGACTGAAGAATGTGAAGCAAGTTTCCAGGAGTTGAAGAAACGTTTGACTACAACCCCAGTGCTGATTCTGCCGGATATACGCAAGGACTTCCAAGTGTATTGCGATGCTTCACGCTTAGGACTTGGAGGAGTACGAATGCAAGACGGAAGAGTGGTTTTGTATGCCTCACAACAACTGAAAGCGCATGAGTTAAATTATGCCTCGCATGATTTGGAGTTAGCAGCTGTGGTGCACGCGCTCAAGACCTGGAGACATTTTCTCATTAGAAACCGTTGCGATGTATACACGGATCACAAGAGTTTGAAGTACATCTTCACACAGAAGGAGCTGAACCTCAGGCAGAGGATATGGTTAGAACTCATAAAGGATTATGATATGAAGCTGCATTATCATCCAGGAAAGGCCAATGTCGTAGCAGATGCTTTGAGCCGTAAGAGTTATGTCAACACCCTCGTAAGCGAAGGGATGCCAAAGGAGTTAGCCGAGGATCTTAGGGAACTTCGATTGGAAATAGTTCCTAAAGGGTTTTTGGCAAAGTTGGAGGTTAAATCAACACTATTGGAAAAGATTCGAGAAGCTCAGAAGGATGACAATGATATCACTGAGATAAAGGAGAAGATGGGTGTAGGGAAAGCCAAAGGGTTTCGTGAGGATGAGCATGGCACCTTGTGGTTTGAGGACCGTATATATGTGCCCAATAATGCAGAGATCATGAAGTTGATATTATAGTAAGCTCATGACTCGCCATACTCGATACACCCTGGAAACACCAAGATGTATTTGGATTTGAAGGAGTGTTTCTGGTGGAATGGTATGAAGAAGGATATTGCCAAGTATGTAGCCATCTGTGATGTATGTCAGAGAGTGAAGGTAGAACATCAGAAGCCAGCAGGATTGCTACAACCTATGTTTATACCCGAATGGAAGTGGGATAAGCTTGGCATGGATTTTATCACTGGATGGCCCAGGACCAAATCAGGATATGATTCTACATGGGTAGTAGTTGATCGCTTGACGAAAGTGGCTCACTTTATCCCCGTAAAAACCACATATACAAGTGCGAAGTTGGCCAAGATATACATGACCAGGATCGTATGTCTGCATGGAGTTCCGAGGACCATCATGTCAGATAGAGGAACGCAGTTTACTTCCAAATTTTGGCATCAGTTGCACCTGACCTTGGGTGCCATACTGGAGTTCAGTACAGTTTTTCATCCGCAGACAGATGGAAAGACTAAGAGAGTCAATCAGATTCTGGAGGACTTGTTGAGAGCTTGTGCATTAGACTACGAATCTAGTTGGGACGATAATTTGCCCTACGCAGAGTTCTCATACAACAACAGCTACCAGGCCAGTTTGAAGATGGCACCATTCGAAGCATTGTATGGGAGAAGATGCAGAACACCGTTGATGTGGGATGAAGTTGGAGACCGCCAGTTGTTTGGACCAGATTTGATTAAGGAATCCGAAGAGAAGGTTAAACTAATTCGAGATAGACTAAAGGTAGCTCAGTCTCGACAGAAGAGTTATGCAGATTCAAAACGCAAGGAGGTAGTCTATGAAATTGGAGATAGAGCGTATCTGCGAGTGTCACCTCTTCGAGGTGTTAAACGTTTTGGTGTTAAGGGGAAATTAGCCCCGAGATTTGTGGGACCGTACCGTGTTCTGGAATGCATGGGAGAAGTTGCCTACAAGTTGGAGTTACCCGAAGGACTGTCAGGAGTACATGATGTGTTTCATGTTTCCCAGTTGAAGAAGTGTCATGCGGAGATGGCCGACATTCCTCTGAGAGATATAGTGCCCCTGGAAGCAATTCAGTTGGACAGTGATTTGACATATGAGGAGAAGCCTGTCAAGATTCTAGAGTTTGCTAGCCGAGTTACTCGCAGCAAGGTTATCAAATTTGGCAAAGTTTAGTGGAGCCACCATACCGAGGATGAAGCCACCTGGGAACGAGAGGATGATCTTCGCAAAAACCACCCACACCTATTTCCTAGCCAACCCAAATCTCGAGGGTGAGATTCATCTTAAGGGGGGTAGGTTTGTAACATCCCAAATTTTCAATTTGGAATGTTATACCTAGGTCATTCATGCATATCATATTTTATTTGCTTTTCATTTTGTGATCCTCGAAATTCTAAGCAACTCAAGGACCCTCGGAGAGAGTTGGGGATTTCACGGTTTTCATATTTGAATTTTGTCAAATATCGAAATGAGGATCAGTTGTTTTATTATTTTTCTCTCTGAAAATATTTCATATTAAAATATATGAGAGGAGATAATATGACTTCTCCAAAATAAGCGAAATATTGGAGGAAAAAATATTAAAATCAACCTTTTGATTTTATTCGGATTTTATTGCTATTTTTATTTGCATAGGAAAAAATATGCATTTTCAAAAATTGCATTTGAGGCCAAGAAAATGTTCACCTTGTTCTAAATATTCTATTTAGACAGTGAAAATTTGTTTTGGTATTTTTTTAGTTTTTTTTATTTTTTTCTAGGATTTCTTTTTGGCGGAATATGTTTAAAAAAAGAGGAAGCCCGCCAGACCAAACTGGGTCGCGACCCAGCTAGCCCAGCCAGCCCCGCGTTGCCGTCGTCTTCGAGCCGGACTCCTCGAGGGAGTCCGAGCCACCGCCGCCGCCATGGCCTCGCCCCCTCCCGCAAGCTGCCTCCCCTCCCCCTTTAAAAGCCGGACCCCCCCCCCCTGGAGACCCAAGCTGCCACCGCCTCCAGCCCTCGCAAGCCGCGCCGCCAGCCCGCCGCCTCGCGCCGCCGCACGCCGCCGCTTGCCGCCTGCTGCTGCGTGGCTGCCAAGCCCTGCCGTGCCGACCTCCGCCGCCCCGCGCTGCACCCCGCCAACGCCCGCGCCGCCGCCCACTCGCCGAAAGCCGCCGGAGCCGCGCCTGAGTTCGAATCTCACCGTTCGGTTTTTCCGGTTTATGTAAAAACCGCCGTTTAAAAAAAACCCTAGTTACGTTTTTTAGACCGATTCGTTGGTTTTCTCGATTTAGTTTATTCAACGGACGTTCGTCCGTACGTTCATTTTAACGAACGGTTTTCGCCCGTTAGTCACAGACAACGAACGTTCGTTCGTTAGCCTGTTCGTCCATTTTTCTTTTTCTCGGGTTTTTCGTGATTATTTTCGATCGCGATTTCTGATCCGATTTTTGTTTTAGTTTTTCTTTTCGCTCATTTATCGGAATTAGGCGATTCAAGTGCCTAGATCTTTGTCTCGAAGCCCTCTTTCCGTTTAACCAACTTGAACAAGATTTTGGTACCGTAAAATTTGACTTTAGTCCAGATCAGTAATCAGATCTTGTTTCTTTCGCATTTTGTGTTTTGTTACTCCGTTTGTTTGATTCTTTTTGCAAACCGGAGTTCTTAAGTTGAAGTTTCTAGTTAGATCTTCTTATTTGAGTTCTACCCGTGCATCTTTGTTTGATTGCTTATGTATGCTATTGTTTGTCTGCGATAGAACACTCGGAGTGCGAATCATGCTACTATGAGTCTCTAGGTTTCACGGATCATCAGCAAGGCAAGTAACACTGTGATCATACCCCTTTATTACCCAGTTTTTTATGCATTAGTTCCAATCCTCAAACACTGCATGATTGGGATGTGATTAACTTATGGGTTTGGGAAGTAGATGATGAGGTAGAACCTAATACCTGTTTTACTATCAAACCCTCGGGAGTTACCTCTACGTTGCTTATATTGCTATGCTATGCTTGTAGACGTGGTTTGGGTTTGAGTGTATCCATGATAGATGTGAGATTGTTAATTAATGGTTCAACTTAAAGTGGCAACTTTAATACACATCTAGGTGGATTGCTTGTTTGGGCACCTGGAGAATCTAGTGTTGTCCTAGGATATCCCGGAGTACCCGTGTGATCATCCTACGGTCCGCCACCCAGGCTCAAAGGGATCTTAAGAATTACTCATGCTAGAAACTTCCGTGTGCAGCCACAAGCCATTATGGGCTCTGGCATAGTATGAGTAAGTTGTGTGACCTCTTTCCGTGGGCTAGCAGATGTAGAGGGAAAGTAGGTGTAACTGTCCACCCAGAGTAAAGAGTAAATGCTTCTGAAAGACTGTGTCTTGGTCATCCATTTCTCAAACATCATGTAGTACGAGAAATCCAACAGAGGAGATCGAGTCTTGTGGGGAAAAGTGCACAAACCTCTGCAGAGTGTACAATCTAATCACGGTTAGCCGTGTCCCCGGTTATGGACATCTTGAGTATCTAGTGCTTGGATTTTCCTATTGTATCTCATCACTCTAAATTAATTTGTTGGGTTAATGAACTACTTTAATTGGGATTGAGTTGGAGGAACCTTCTCAGTGTTGTTTCAACTACCATGATAGTTAAAATAAAACTTATTCCTTTGTTGTAGGGAAAAATTGGCTTTTCACAAAAAAACATTATAACCATACAACCTCCACCAACCAAATATGCATATAGTGTTAGCATTATTTCTGTTCATTGCTCTACTGTGTTACATTGCCAGCATATTCCATGTGCTGACCCATTTTCGGGCTGCAACATATCACATTGCAGACTTTTCAGACGAGGAGTAAGGTTCGCTAGGTCGTTGCCGTGCAGCTCAGCTATGCCGTTGGAGTTGATGGACTCACTTTATCTTCCAAGCCTTCCGCTGTTATCATATTAGATGGCCTTAAGCCATATTTATTGTGATAAGTTCTCTTTTGGAGACATTCGATGAGTGTGTGATTGCTACTCTGTTATAAATCCTTCGAGTACTGTGTGTGTCAACATTACCGATCCAGTGATGACACTGAAGCACAGAGACTTAACCGTTTGAGGTCGGGTCGCTACACCTGGGAAATGCTAGCCAATCCAAAAAAGTAAAAGAGAAAGGAAATCTACAAAGAGAAGAAAAAACTAGTGAGGGTGATGGCACCGGTCTAGCCGTAGAAGCGCTGAAGCCGAGCTACGTTCCATGGGTTCAGTTCAAGGTGATTGTCCGTTGGGTTGCAGAGGCGATACGCTCGTCCTGCAAGCACCTCATCAATTATGAAGAGACCCTCCCTTTTAGGTGAGAGCTTATTCTTATGCTTCTCCGGGAGGTGTAAAACGAGTTCGCCCACATTATATACCTTCGCCCGAACTTCCCTACTTTGGTAGCGTCGGGCCTGCTGTTGATAAAAAGTAGAGTGGGTCCGAGCTATATCGCCTCTCCTTCCAGTGCATCCAGGTCATCCTGCCGATCTAGCCCAGCCTCCTTCTCTTCATACATGCGCACTCTGGGCGCGTCATGGATGAGGTCACAGGGGAGGACTGCTTTTGCCCCGTATACCATAAAAACGGTGTGTATCCCGTTGATCGATTAGGGGTGGTGCGCAGGCCCCACAATACGGAGTCAATGGCAGTCAGATTCTTTCAGGGAATGGACCAGTCGGGGTTTAATGCCTCTTAGGATGAGTCCATTGGCCCGTTCGACCTGTCCATTGGTCTGTGGGTGATATCCGAGGCATAATCGAGCTTAATGCCCATGTTAGCACACCAGTCCTTTACCTTCTGGGCCATGAAATTGGATCCATTGTCCATTATTATGATGTATGGGACACCCTAATGGTGGACCACGCTGGATATAAAGTCGATGACCGGTCCAGACTCGGCTTAAGTTACTGGGTTTCGCCTCAATCCACTTAGTGAATTTCACGAGCATGACTAGTAGATATTTCTTTTTCTTGGTCCCCCCTTTAAGTGGTCCAACCTGAAGGAAATATGCCCTAGAGGCAATAATAAAGTTGTTATTTATATTTCCTTATATCATGATAAATGTTTATTATTCATGCTAGAATTGTATTAACCGGAAACTTAGTACATGTGTGAATACATAGACAAACAAAGTGTCACTAGTATGCCTCTACCTGACTAGCTCGTTGATCAAAGATGTTTAAGTTTCCTAGCCATGGACAAAGAGTTGTCATTTTATAACCGGGATCACATCATTAGAGAATGATGTGTTTGACTTGACCCATCCGTTAGCTTAGCACTTTGATCGTTTAGTTTACTGCTATTGCTTTCTCCATAACTTCTACATGCTCCTATGACTATGAGATTATGCAACTCCCAAATACCGGAGGAACACTTAGTGTGCTATCAAACGTCACAACATAACTGGGTGACTATAAAGATGCTCTACAAGTGTCTCCGATGGTGTTTGTTGAGTTGGCATAGATCGAGATTAGGATTTGTCACTCCATGTATTGGAGAGGTATCTCTAGGCCCTCTCGGTAATGCGCATCACTATAAGCCTTGCAAGCAATGTAACTAATGAGTTAGTTACGGGATGTAGCATTACGGAACGAGTAAAGAGACTTGCCGGAAAGGAGATTGAACTAGGTATTAAGATACCGACGATCGAATCTCAAGCAAGTGACATACCGATGACAAAGGGAACAACATATGTTGTTATGTAGTTTGACCGATAAAGAACTTCGTAGAATATGTAGGAACCAATATGAGCATCCATGTTCCGCTATTGGTTATTTACCGGAGATGAGTCTCGGTCATGTCTACATAGTTCTTGAACCCGCAGGGTCCGCACGCTTAACATTCGGTGACGATCGGTATTATGAGTTTATGTGTTTTGATGTAATGAAGGTAGTTCGGAGTCCCGGATGTGATCACGGACATGGCGAGGAGTCTCATAATGGTCGAGACATAAAGATTGATATATTGGAAGCCTATGGTTGGACATCGGAATGGTTCTGGACGAGTTCGGGCATTTACCGGAGTACCGGGAGGTTACCGAAACCCCCCGGGGAGTATATGGGCCTTATTGGGCCTTAGTGGTAAAGAGGAGAGGAAGGGAAAGGTGGAGGGTGCCCCCCTAGCTCAATCCGAATTGGGTGGGTGGCCGGCCCCCCTTCCTTCCTTCTCTCTTCTCTCCTACTCCTACTAGGGAAAGGGGGGAATCCTACTCCCAGTGGGAGTAGGACTCCCCCTAGGGCGCGCCAAAGAGAGGGACGGCCCTCCCCTCCTCCACTCCTTTATATACGGGGGAAGGGGGCACCCCATAGACATACAAGTTGATCTCTTAGCCGTGTGCGGTGCCCCCCTCCACAGATTTCCACCATGGTCATATCGTTGTAGTGCTTAGGCGAAGCCCTGCGTCGGTAACTTCATCATCACCGTCATCACGCCTTCGTGCTAACGAAGCTCTTCCCCGACACTCAGCTGGATCTAGAGTTCATGGGACGTCACCGAGCTGAACGGAGAAGCCCGGTGGGTCAAAGCCCACAGATGAGCGTGGCAGAAGCAGGACCACAGGCAGCTCGCAGCGGCGATTCTGGATGCAACACCCGCAAGACAATGGGCCGGTGGTTTAAAGCAGCACTGTGGTGACTTAGAGCAGAGGCGCGGGTGCTTGGTAATGAAGGCGACGACCGTGGCCATGGAAGATCGAAAACCGCGGTCTAGAGGCGAGGTGAACCAGCAGGTCGACGGAGGCGGCGCCGAGGAGCACTAAAACGGGGCGACTCATGGAGGAGTGGCAAGGTGGTTACACTGTAGTGGCGGGTCAAAGACGAATGCGGCGGCTCAGTGAGGGGCAGCCGATTCGAGGCACACTGAGGCGGCCTGCCGGCGAGGCGCGGCTGAGCTAGCGTCAGGTTGAAGAGGAACGGGCGGTTGAATGTTTGACGTGGAGTACCCGCAGTTGCAGGAAGAGCCACAATGGAGGAAGTAGATTCAATGGCGAAGGTGAGCCAGCGTGGGCGTGCTCAGAGACTGGTCGTGGCCAAGTAGCTCCAGGCGGCACCGTAGCAGAGGCGGGTTAAGGCCAAGGCAATTTGACGAGGCTGCAACCGTGGAAATGGGAGGCCACGGCCGCGGTGGCAGAGGTAACTCGCTGCGGCACTACTCCAAGGCGGGGGCGGTTCGCCCACGGCAGATCATGATGGCTCAAAGCAGCAGAGGCGGGACCCGCGGGTCGACAACGGTGGCAGGCCGCTTAGCGCGGGATCGATGGAAATAGAAGGTGACCTGGCGCAGCGGCGGTTCATAAGTGCAGCAGTGGTGGCGGCAGGGCCCAGGCCGGCCGTAACGGTTTAGAGGCGAGTCACTGCGGCGGTTCAGCATCGCAGGCTGGTGAAGCAGTGAGTCATAACAACGGTGGAGGTGACCCGGCTGGGGCGATTCATAAACCGGCCACGGGCAGCATGAGTTGGCCAGAGGCAAAGGCCGCAACAGTGAAGGCATCTGGCGGCTAAAGGCGTGGGCAACGAGTAAGGCTGCGGTAGCGGCAGCGGCTCGACACTGCGGCCCAAGATGACCACTTTGAAACAGAGGTAAGGCCAAATTGGGGTTAGCAGCTTCTACACTCGAAGTGGCGTTGTGTGATGATGGTTGTAGTTTCCATCTCCAGTAGATTTGATTGATTCTCTGGGCTCGAACCTGAAGCATGGTCGCAATCTGCACTGTCTTTTGTTTGATCTCAGAGAGCCATATCAATTTAACTCCTGCAGGATTTGTACGGTACAAAGAGCAGGAGCCCCAACGTATTTAACCTCTGTATTGTACGCGCGCGGGAAAACATATAGTCTGATCCAGCCATTGTAAAACTTTGCAGTGGGATTCCTGAAGAATCTTTGACCCGGTGACTTGCTGTGTCGTATGAAGGCGAAAACTTCAACTCGTCTCAATCTAGTCTGGCACATGCTTTCGCAACGAGCTGGCTTGGTATGGCCACAGGAGCAGTGAGTCGACGAAGCGGGGGACCACGATGGCGGTTTGAGGCAAGGCGGCCGTGAGCGACTTGCAGCAGATATAAGCAGCGTGGTCAAAGCGGAGAGCGGCAGTGCCGGCTCGGCCACGGCGGCTTATGGCAGTAGAGGACGGTAGAGACGAGCCGGTGTTGGAGTACAGTAGCCAGCGCGCCTCGGCGGGTCCAACGGCGCAGGCGAACCAGGCGGATCCACGGCAAAGGTGAGCTGCTGGCTTGGAGTTACCCTAGAAGCGAGGTAAGGCCGCAGTAGTGGCATGCTGTCAACTCGGAGGTAGCTCAGAGCGGTTCGGAGATGGCTTGGCAACTTAGCAGAACGACGCTTGGAGCGGTGGGTTAAAGCCATGGCGGGTTGACCGGGGCGGTGTCTTGACAAGGCGGAGGTGGGTCGCGGCGAACCTCGGCAGAAGAGTAGACCGGCCCCGAGACAAGGTAGGCCCGGCTTGGAACGGCTTCGGGTGTAACTTGACGCACCACAACAGGGGTGACTTAGCAAAAAATGACACCGACCACTAGTTAAAAACCATCTTGACTCCACGCGTGACTCAACAAGTAGTAGTAATTAGCTCTTTTTGGCAGCGATTTAGAGGCCGAGTCGTGGTTGGTTTGACTCCGCTGTCACTTATGTCAGCGACTGTAGCAAATATTGATGCCTTCGGTTTCGAAGGATCACCGGATCCTCAGTGACTTAACCCTAATTTCCCTTGAACTCAAAACCTCGCCCGGGCATTAGATCCGACTGCTGTTTTAGACTGATAAACTCAAAACTGATGCAAATGTTTCCAAGCCAGTTTCTCTTCATCCGGAAAATTATGAACTTCTCGATCCCTGAGAAAAGATCCCTCCAAGAACTCATCACCACCGTGCGCAGGCCCCACGGTGGGCGCCAACTGTCGTGGAATTGTCACGGCAGATGTCCTAGTGTGAGGACTTAGTCGTGAGGCCAACGCATCTATGTGGTAGCTTGAGAGGGGTTGATCGGAATCGAGAGACGCAACACAAGACAAGGATTTAGACAGCTTCGGGCCCCGGGAAACATCATCCGGTAACGACCCTACATGCTGTTTGTGGTTAGGTCTTATTATCATCATGAGGGAGTCGCCGTAAACCGGCTCTCCTAGTTATGTCTAGCCTTAAGATTCTCCTCTCTTCTCTTGGGGTGCCCTGCCCCTCCTTATATAAGTTGAAGGGGCGGGTCACATGTAGAGTCCATCTCGGACTAAGACTTAAACTATTCAGACTTCTCTTCATGGGCTTCTTAACATCTTGGGCTTCTTAACGTCTCGGGCTTATTAATCCCAAGCGACTCTGTCTGCTGGGTTATGACTGTCTACCGGGTTACCATCTGACTTACCATCTGACTTATCATCTGTCGGGTTATGATCTGACTTAACATCTGCCGGGTTATGATCTGACTTAACATCTGCCGGTTTATGATCTGACTTAACATCTACCTTATCATCTGCCTTAACATCTGCCGGGTTACGATCTGACTTAACATCTACCGGGTTATGATCTGACTTAACATCTGCCTTAACATCTACTGGGTTAGGATCTGACTTAACTGTCCCAGCTGGGTCATAACTTCCTCCAGGTCATATTGCGGGGTATATCCCCGACAGTGGTAGTTGTTTTGATCTTGCTGAAAAAACAAAAACTTTTGCGCCCAGGAAAATAATTTTCATTTGTTACAGAAGCGTGATTTTAATCTGATTCATTTTGCACAAGATTGGTACACAAATTTCCCAGGTTGTCCTAATTTTTCAGAATTTTTGGAGTTACAAAAGTATTCTAGAGTAACCGATTACTTCACGCTGTTCTGTTTTTGACAGATTCTGTTTCTATATGTTGTTTGCTTATTTTGATGAATCTGTGGGTAGTATCGGGGGGTATGAACCATGGAAAAGTTGGAATATAGTAGATATTACACCAATATAAATGAAGAATGATTTCACAACATAACCAAAAGTGGTGATTTATTTTCTTATACTAATGGAACTTATGAGATTTTCTGTTGAGTTTGTGTTGTGAAGTTTTGGGTAAGGATTTGATGGACTATGGAATAAGGAGTGGCAAGAGCCTAAGCTTGGGGATGCCCAAGGCACCCAAAGGTAATATTCAAGGATAAACAAGAGCCTAAGCTTGGGGATGCCCCGGAAGGCATCCCCTCTTTCGTCTTCGTCTATCAGTAACTTTACTTGAGGCTATATTTTTATTCACCACATGATATGTGTTTTGCTTGGAGCGTCTTGTATTATATGAGTCTTTGCTTTTTAGTTTGCCACAATAAGCCGTGCATGCTATGTTGTTGTTCTTGCCGTGTCTAGCTTCTATGCCATGTATTCTTGATGGGTGTATGCTTAGTTTGTCATGCCATGCTTTGTAGTGAGTGCATCGAGCTCGTAAACAAGCCTACTCGTTAACTGTTTTGCATGCTCCAGTTTTTCACTAAGTCTGAGATCTGTTTATGCTTTTGCCATGTTCACATGCTTGCAATTGTATTTTCTGATCCCTTTTGGCTCAAGGTCACTAAGGGACTTTTGCTAAGTGCTTTGAGTAGCCTCATGCCATGCCTTGCTTTGCCATGTTAAGTTCCTGTAGCATGTAGTTTTCATGTTCTAAAGTGTGCTTCCTGATGATATTGACCCAGTGCCTAGTGCCATGTTGAGTAGCCTCATGCCATCCCTTTATCATTCTTGGATGTTTTACAATCATTTTTAGCAACTTTATATCATTTTTTGGGACTAACCTATTGACCCAGTGCCCAGTGCCAGTTGCTGTTTTTTGCTTGTTTTTTACATTGCAGGAAATCAATATATAATGGAGTCCAAACACCATGAAACTTTTTGTGGATTTTTTGGACCAGAAGACCAACAGTGGGCCAAAGAAGCACCTGGGTGGTGCCCCAAGGGGGGCACAGCCCACCAGGGCGCGCCTGGGGGGCCAGGCGCGCCCAGGTGGGTTGTGCCCACCTCGGTGGACTCCCGCACCCCTTCTTTGCACTATAAATTCCCAAATATTCCGAAACCATTCGGGGTTAACCTAGATCAGAAGTTCCACCGCCGCAGGGCTCCATAGCCACCAAAAACCAAGCTAGACCCGTTCCGGCACCCTGCCAGAGGGGGGAATCATCTCCGGTGGCCATCTTCATCATCCCGGCGGCCACCACGATGAGGAGGGAGTAGTCCACCCTCGGGGCTGAGGGTTTGTACCAGTAGCTATGTGATTAATCTCTCTCTCGTGATCCATATCATGGGCTTTGTTAATATAGTCGGATCATATGGTGTTTCTCCCCTGTACACTATTGTTGTGATGAATTGAATCTTTACCCTTTGAAGTTTTGTGATGTCGGATTGAATGTTCATATTTGAGAACACATGATGTATGTCTTACGGTATGAATACTTGAGGTGACAATGGGGTATCATATTGATTCACTTGATATACGTTATGGCACTCAACTTGCAGATTCTCGCGCTGATATTGGGGTAATCTATCCATAGGGGTTGATGCACGTTTTTATTATCTTTTCTCTGATAGAAACTTTGGGGTCTCTTTGTAGTTCTTTGTGTGGATTGAGTATTATGAATATGAATATGCTTTGGTGTTATTCTAGTATGAACTCTAGGATAGATCGAACGGAAAAAATAGCTTTGCGATATTTTAGTACGAACTCTTGAATAGATCGAGCGGAAAGAATAGCTTTGAGGTGGTCTTGTACCCTACCAACAATTTCTATCTTTTTTTCTCCGCTAATAGGAACTCGGGAGTGATTCTTTGTTGCACTTTGAGGGATAATCATATGATCCAACTATGTTAGCACTGTTGGGAGATTGCACTAGTGAAAATACAGACTCTAGGCCTTGTTTTTAAGCATTGCAATACCGTTTTTGTGCCCGTTTACTATTTGCTACCTTTCTGTTTTTATTTATTCAGATTATAAAAATATATCTGACCATCAATATTACACTTTTATCACCATCTCTTCGCCGAACTAGTGCACCTATACAATTTGCCATTGTATTGGGTGTGTTGGGGACACAAGAGATTTCTTCTATTTGATTGCAGGGTTGTTTGTGAGAGACTATCTTCATCCTACACATCTCACGGATTGATAAACCTTAGGTCATCCACTTGAGGGAAAATTGCTACTGTTCTACAAAACTCTACGCTTGGAGGCCCAACACGTGTCTACAATAATAAAGTTGCGTAGTAGACATCAAGCTCTTTTCTAGCACCGTTGCCGAGGAGGTGAGTGCTTGAAGGTATATCTTTAGATCTTGCAATTGAATATTTTAGTTTCTTTTTTTATCACTAGTTTGGTTTATAAAAAGAAAACTACAAAAAATGGAATTAAGGTTGCATCATATTATTAATCATCTTTATAACATCTTTCTTGAAAATGATGGTTCAGAAAATTGTGCTCAATTGTTAGAAGAAGAAGTCAATAAAATTTTTGGCACAAAATATTTGAATGATGAGCATGATTGCAATGTTGTTAGTATAAATTCTTTGAATATCCAAAATGCTAATGATGATTGCACAAGTCATGACAAAAATGTTTCTTATAAGCATGTCAATTTTTGCGGAATGAATTGGGAATGCATTTGCACACTAAAAAGGGAAGATAGATTTTGTAAGAAGCATAAATATTTAGAAATGAAAAGTTGCAAGAGAGGCTAGATGGTTGTGCTGAAAGATGTAATTTTTTCGCCATCCTTGTGAACTTTGCAATGAATGTGGTCATTTAAATATCCAATGCAATTTGTTTCAATCAAATCGTGTCCAAAAATTGTGATAACTTGATTTCCCTTGAGCATCATAAAGAGTTTAGTCTTCTTTTGGGGTATGAAGAAATGAAACATATAACTAAGGGTTTCCCAAATCCCAAGAGATTTCTTGATTTTGATCTAGAGGAAATTTATATGTCTTGTACGGTAAATTGCATTGAGAATCCTTATATTGCCAACTATCTAAAGACAAGAAAACAAATAGAATATGAAGAGAATACTAATGAAAGGGAAAATATTTCTCAATACCCTCCTAGTGTTTATTATGATGCATCAGGTAATGAGGAGGAGCTTCCTATCCAATCAATCTCTTCAACAAGAAGCTTGAAAGAATTAATTAAACCCACACATGATGTGGTGAAGAAGAAGAAAAGAAGAAAGAATAAAGGTAAAAAGGTATCTCTCCCAAATAATGTTGCTCCTATCACCATTGTGCCTCATGATGGAGGATGATGATATTGAGTATGATTTTGTGATACCTACTACTTGTTGAAATGATTATGATTGGGAAGACAACGATATCCCTTATCATCTTGAAAATCTATTTAGCACTTGCTTGGAAGAATATGATAATAATGTTTGCTATACTATTGGTGCCATTCATGCTATTGATAAGAATGGTTATAATGACATGCAAAACCACAAGCTTGGGGATGCTATGTTTAATGAGTATGATATGTTTGAAGATTTATTTACTGAAAATAATGCTTGTCCTAAGCTTGGGGATGCTTTGCTTAATGAATATGATCCTTTGATTCCTTCTACTTTCGATAAGAAAATTTATTATGATGATAGCATGCCTCCTATTTATGATGATTACATTGATAAAAGTGGGTTTGGAGTCAACTCTAGGTAGTAGTGATCCCACTATTTTGGAGGGTGTTGAATCTTATTACAATTTTGATGAAAGTGGATTTGGAGAGGTCATGACTCTATTTAGTGACACATCCACTATTTTGAAAGAGGTTTCAATTGACTTTTACAATGAAGTTGCTATCTATGATGATTATTATGATGACATCTATGCCATGAAGAGTGATAAATCTTCTATGTTTGAGCATCATGAAAAGAGTGCTGTATGTGATAGTTATATTGTTGAATCCATTCATGATGTTTCTGAAAATTATTATGAGGAAGGAAGTTATGCTCTTACATATCTCAATAATATCAAGTTTCTTCTCTATGTGTTGATTGTTTTGAAGTTGCACTTGTTTTGCCTTCCCATCCTAGTTGATTCTTGTTCCCATAAGTTGTTTGCTCACAAAATCCCTATGCATAGGAAGTGGGTTAGACATAAATGTGCTACTTATATGCTTCATGATGCTCTCTTCATGTTTCAATTCTTATTTTCTATGCGAGCGTCATTGAAATCATCATGCCTAGCTTAAAAAGCATTAAAGAAAAGCGCTTGTTGGGAGACAACCCAACACTTTTACCTACTTTTTTTGTGTGTTCACATTATTATGCTACCGTATTTATCATGTTTTATTTCTTTCGTTTCAATAAAGTGCCAAGTAAAGCCTATAGGATCATGTTGGGTGATAGTTGCTTTGATCTTGCTGAAAAACAGAAATGTTTGCGCTCACGAAAATAATTCTAGTTTTTAACCTAAGAGAGCTTTTGAGTTTATTCTTTTCGCAGAAGATTAATATACAAATTGCTCACGTAGTCCTACTTTTTCAGAATTGTTGGAGTAGTGGAAGTATGGTTGGAGTACAGATTACTACAAACTGTTCTATTTTTGACAGATTCTGTTTTCAATGCATAGTTTGCTTGTTTTCTAGTTTCTATGGCTTATATTGCTCAATACAAATTGTGGAAATGCGAAAATGCTCTTTAGAGCTCGGGCTCCATGGAGCCCGAGTTTGACTTGGTCAAAATTCAAACTTTCACGTTTCAGTTTTTTTTTTGAAAAAAATTACACACATACTTAGAGACATAAAGCATATGTGTGTAAATTTTCAGGACGAAACACATTAAAATGAGTTCTACACAAAAAGAACAAATCTAAGGCTTTTTAGTAGATGCACTATTCATCCTCAAAGTCCATGAATTTGTCTTTTTTACACAGATCGCATTTTAGGATATTTCATTCTTAAATTTTACATACATACACATAATATCCTTGTTTACTCGTATGATTTTTTTTCCAGATGTTATTGAAATTGAAAAGTGCGAATTTTGAATTTTTCAAAAAATCTGGCCTCCATGGAGGCCGAGCTCCAAAAGGCCCTACTCGTGGAAATAATATGATATAGTAGGCATTGTGTGAGAATAATTATCAATCTTGTCTTTGGCAGTACCAAAAGTGGAATGGTTTGCTCTTTATCATACTAACCTATCTCACAAAGTTCCTTAAAGTTTTGTGTGATTGAAGTTTTCAAGTTTTGGGTGAGATGTCGATATGAGTAGAATAAGGAGTGACGAGACTCTAACCTTGGGGATGACCAAGGCACCCCAAGGTAATATTCAAGGAAGATCCAAGCAACTAAGCTTGGGGATGCCTCGGAAAGCATCCCGTCTTTCGTTTCCAACATTATCGGTAACCTCACTTGGAGCTATGTTTTCATTCATCACAGGATATGTGTTTTGCTTGGAGCATCATTTTCTTTTGCTAGGATTTGCTTGATGTTATTTAGAATAATATTTTGCATCTTTCTTTTCAATAAAAATATCAAGTATAGCCATTGCCATGCTTATTTTGCAAGTCTACTTGTTGCTGTTTCAAAACAGAAAGTTTATCGATGTTGCAAAAATTCCCTAGAAAATTCAGAATGTGATAAAATGTTGATTTTCTTTGCAAAATGAGCTCTGATAAATTTCTACAGTTTGGCAAATGTTCATAACTTTTGGAGTTAGGGAAGTACTGATACTCTTGCATTCTTTACAGACTATACTATTTTAGCAGATTGTTGTTATGTTTGCATTGTTTGCATATGTTTGCTTTTTTAATGATTCTATTTGAGGATAGGAGTATTAGCAGAGGCATTTAGTATGCAATATTGAATAATAATTTTAGTGGTTTTCTACAGTAGAGTATGATAAGGTTTTTGCATTGGTTTATACTAACTTATCTCACGAGTTCTTGTTGAGTTTTGTGTGGATGAAGCTTTTGAGATTTAGGAAAACCGTGATATGGGAGGAACTAAGGAGACACGAAAGCTCAAGCTTGGGGATGCCCAAGGCATCCCAAGATAATATTTCAAGAAGTCTCAAGCATCTAAGCTTGGGTATGCCCCGGTAGGCATCCCACCTTTTTTCTTCAACAATTATCGGTTAGTATGGGTTGAGCCTAAGTTTTTGCTTCTTCACCTGATGTGTGCTATCCTTGGATTGATATTTTATTTTGTTTTGCTTGCTGTTTTAATGAAGTACTTAGATTTGAAAGTTTTTAAATAAAATAGAGTCCTCAAATAGTTGTCAGGGAGGCTGAGTAAGCGGCATTCACATCTCGTCAATGAAGCTCTTTTCTATAAAATTGCTCTTGTGATTCACTTATATCCTATGAGTAAATTGTTGAATAAATTGAATGTCATGAAGTTGAAATCATATCATGCCTAGTGGTAGCTTAACATTGGGTTTAAAAGTGAAATCTTTTGAGGCTTGACAATCACAATATTGTTCATACAAGCAATTCACGAATAATTAGTATAAGGAAGAGAACTTTCACATATAAATACACTATCATGGAAAACTTTTGTGATTGTGAGCCCCCATCAAAATATTATATGCCAAAATTGTTGACGTTGGACAAGGAATACAACATAATGATTTATGTTTTTCATATTCATATAGAAGTTATATTGTCATAGATCGTTCAACATGTGGTGCTTGCCCCCCATCTTTGCTAGCCAAAAATTCCGCACCAAGTAGAGATACTACTTGTGCATCCAAAAACCCTTAAACCCAAATCTTAGTTTCAAGAGTCCACCATACCTACCTAAGGATTGAGCAAGATCCTTCAAGTAAGTTGTCATCGGTGCAATAAGGCAATAGAAATTGCTTCTAAAAGTGTGAGAGAAAATTGAGCGTTGTACGAACTTGTGATGGCAAAAGCGACGGACTGCATAATAAAGGTTGCTATCATAAGGGGCAATACAACGTGATGTTCTTTTGCACTAAGGGGTTGAGCATACAAACAAATAAGCGCATGGCAACCTCTGCTTACCTCTGCGAAGGGCCTATCTTTTACTTTTCAGTATTTACTTTTATGCAAAGAGTCAAAGTTTTTCTCTCTATTCCCTTTTATTTTTCTCCTTTGGCAAGCATCATGTGGTGAGGAAAGATCTAGGCACATATGTCCAATTGAATATGGGTAGCATGAGTTATTATTGTTGACATCACCCTTGAGGTGAGTACGTTGGGAGGTAAAATAATAAGCCTCTATCTTCTATGTGTCCGGTTGAAACGCTTTGCTCATGTGTACGCAGCGAGTGTTAGCAATCATAGAAGACTATATGATGGTTGAGTATGTGGAGCTCTTACTTAAACTCTGTTGAATAAGTTGAATTGCAATTGCTTGGTGACTAAGAACATAGGTTGTTGGGTTTCAAGAGAATTCATTGTTTGAAACTTAACAGGTGAATTGGTTGCCACTATAACATGAGAAGTTTTATAAGAAAGAATTGTTGTTATGATGCTAGGAGAAGTGATTGAAATTATCATTGATTAAACTTGTGCACTTTTCTAGCATTCACACTTTGTAAATTATTTGTTTTATCATTTACCTACTCAAGGATGAGTAGGAATTAAGCTTGGGGATGCTGATACGTCTTCAACTTATCTATAATTTATTAAGTATTCATGTTGTTATTTTATCATTCTTGGATGTTTTACAATCATTTTATAGCAACTTTATATCATTTTTGGGACTAACCTATTGACCCAGTGCCCAGTGCCAGCTGTTGTTTTTTGCTTATTTTTTACATCATAGGAAATCAATATCGAACGGAGTTCAAACACCACGAAACTTTTTGTGGATTTTTTTGGACCAGAAGACCAACAGTGGGCCAAAGAAGCACATGGGTGGTGCCCCGAGGGGGGCACAACCCACCATGGCACGCCTGGGGGCCCAGGCGTGCCCAAGTGGGTTGTGCCCACCTCGGTGGCCTCCCGCACCCCTTCTTTGCACTATAAATTCTCAAATATTCCGAAATCCTTCGGGGTTAACCTAGATCAGAAGTTCCGCCACCCCAGGGCTCCGTAGCCACCTAAAACCAATCTAGACCCGTTCCGGCACCCTGTCGGAGGGGGAATCATCTCCGATGGCCATCTTCATCATCCCAGCGGCCACCACGATGAGGAAGGAGTATTCCACCCTCGGGGCTGAGGGTTTGTACCAGTATCCATGTGATCAATCTCTCTCTCTCTCTCTCTCTCTCTCTCTCTCTCGTGATCTATATCATGGGCTTTGTTAATATAGTCAAATCATATGATGTTTCTCCCCTGTAAACTCTTGTTGTGATGAATTGAATCTTTACCCTTTGAAGTTTTGTCATGTCGGATTGAATGTTCAGATTTGAGAACACATGATTTATGTCTTGCGGTATGAATACTTGAGGTGACAATGGGGTATCATGTTGATTCACTTGATATACGTTATGGCACTCAACTTGCGGATTCCCGCGGTGATATTGGGGTAATCTATGCATAGGGGTTGATGCACGTTTTTATTATCTTTTCTCCGATAGAAACTTTGGGGTCTCTTTGTAGTTCTTTGTGTGGATTGAGTATTATGAATATGAATATGCTTTGGTGTTATTCTAGTACAAACTCTAGAATAGATCGAACAGAAAAAATAGCTTTACATTATTTTAGTACGATCTCTTGAATAGATCGAGCGGAAAGAATAGCTTTGAGGTGGTCTCGTACCCTACAAACAATTTCTATCTTTTCTTCTCCGCTAATAGGAACTTGGGAGTGATTCTTTGTTGCACTTTGAGGGATAATCATATGATCCAACTATGTTAGAATTGTTGGGAGATTGCACTAGTGAAAGTGCGGACCCTAGGCCTTGTTTTTAAGCATTGCAATACCGTTTTTGTGCCCGTTTACTATTTACTACCTTGCTGTTTTTATTCATTCAGATTATAAAAATATATTTCTACCATCAATATTACACTTTTATCACCATCTCTTCATCGAACTAGTGCACCTACACAATTTTCCATTGTACTGGGTGTGTTGGGGACACAAGAGATTTCTTGTATTTGATTGCAGGGTCATTTGAGAGACACCATCTTCATCCTACACCTCTCACGGATTGATAAACCTTATGTCATCCACTTGAGGGAAAATTGCTACTGTCCTACAAAACTCTGCGCTTGGAGGCCCAACACATGTCTACAACAATAAAGTTGTGTAGTATGCTAGAAGTATTATTGTTTTTATGTCAATATTAAACTTTTGTTTTGAATCTTATGGATCTGAACATTCATGCCACAATAAAGAAAAATTACATGGATAAATGTGTTCGGTAGCATTCCACATCAAAAATTCTGTTTTTATCATTTACCTACTCGAGGACGAGCGGGAATGAAGCTTGGGGATGCTTGATACGTCTCCAAGGTATCTATAATTTTTGATTGTTCCATGCTATTATATTATCTGTTTTGGATCTTTTACATGCATTAATATGATATTTTACATTATTTTTGGGACTAACCTATTAACCTAGAGCCCAACACCAGTTTCTGTTTTTCCCTTATTTTTGAGCTTCGCAGAAAAGGAATACCAAACAAAGTCCAAATTAAATAAAACTTTCACGATGATTTTTCTTGGACCAGAAGACACCCCGGAGATTTGGAGTTCAAGTCAGAAGAGCCACGAGGCGGCGACAAGGGGGGAGGGTGTGGCCCCTGCCTTATGGCCTCCTCGTGACTCCCGTGAGCTAGTTCACATATATTCCCAATCCACCAGAAGCATCCACGAAAACACTTTTCCACTGCCGCAACTTTCTGTTCCCGTGAGATCCCATCTTGGGGCCTTTTCTGGCATCCTGTTGGAGGGGGATTCGATCATGGAGGGCATCTACATCAACTCTATTGCCCTTCCAATGAAGCGTGAGTAGTTTACCTCAGACCAACGGGTCCATAGCTAGTAGCTAGATGGCTTATTCTCTTTCTCTTTGATTCTCAATACCATGTTCTCCTCGATGTTCTTGGTTTCTACCCAATGTAATCTTTGTTTGCGGTGTGATTGTCGAGATCCGATGAATTGTGGATTTATGATCAGCTTATCTATGAATATTATTTGAATCTTCTCTGAATTCTTTTATGTATGATTTGATATCTTTGTAATTCTCTTCGAACTATCGGTTTGGTTTGGCCAATTAGATTGGTTTTTCTTGCAATGGGAGAAGTTCTTAGCTTTGGGTTCAATATTTCAGTGTCCTTTCCTAGTGATAGTAGGGGCAGCAAGGCACATATTGTATTGTTGCCATCGAGGATAAAAATATGGGGTTTACATCATATTGCTTGAGTTTATTCCTCTACATCATGTCATCTTACTGAAAGCGTTACTCTGTTCTTCATGAACTTAATACTTTAGATGCAGGCAGGAGTCGGTCGATGTGTGGAGTAATAGTAGTAGATGCAGGCAGGAGTCGTTCTACTTGACACAGACGTGATGCCTATATTTCGTAATCATTGCCTTAGATATCGTCATAACTTTGCGCTTTTCTATCAATTGCCCGACAGTAATTTGTTCACCCACCGTATTATTTGCTATCTTGAGAGAAGCCTCTAGCGAAACCTATGGCCCCCGGGTCTATTTTCCATCATATAAGTTTTCGATCTACTATTTTGCAATCTTTTACTTTCCAATCTATAAACCAAGAAACCCCAAAATATTTTATCTTTTATTTAGTTTTATTTATCTATCCCTATCAGATCTCACTTTTGCAAGTGACCGTGAAGGGATTGACAACCCCTTTATCGCGTTGGGTGCAAGTTGTTTGATTGTTTGTGCAGGTATTGGTGATTTGTGTGTTGTTTCCTACTGGATTGATACCTTGGTTCTCTAACTGAGGGAAATACTTATCTCTACTTTGCTGCATGATACATCTCCAACGTATCTATAATTTTTTATTGCTCCATGCTATTTTATCTACTATTTTGGACTATACTGGGCTTTATTTTCCACTTTTATATTATTTTTGGGACTAACCTATTAACCGGAGGCCCAGCCCAGAATTGCTGTTTTTTTTGCCTATTTCAGTATTTCGAGGAAACAGAATATCAAACGGAGTCCAAATGGAATGAAACCTTCGGGAACGTGATCTTCTCACCGAACGTGCTTCACTTAGATCTTTTGAGCTTGATAGTTTACTCTATGTGCTTCACTTATATCTTTTTGAGCGTGATAATTTTTGCTCTAGTGCTTCACTTAGATCTTTTAGAGCACGGTGGTGGTTTGTTTTAAAGAAACTTGATCTCTCATGCTTCACTTAGATTATTTTGAGAGTCGTTAATAGCATGGTAATTTTCTTAATGTTAATATACTTGGTATTCAAGATATGTGAAACTTTCTTTTTAGTGGGTTGAATACTAAGATAAGTTTGATGCTTGATAATTGTTTTGAGATATGGAGGTGATAATATCATAGTCGTTCTAGTTGAGTAGTTGTGAATTTGAGAAATACTCGTGTTAAAGTTAGCAAGTCCCGTAGCATGCACGTATGGTTAAAGTTGTGTAACAAATTCGAAGCATGAAGTGTATCTGGCTTGTGCATCCTTATGAGTGGCGGTCGGGGACGAGCGATGGTCTTTTCCTACCAATCTATCCCCCTAGGAGCATGCGCGTAGTACTTGATTTTTGATGACTTCTAAATTTTTTGCAGTAAGTATATGAGTTCTTTTGACTAATGTTGAGTCCATGGATTATATGCACTTTTACCTTTCCGCCATTTGCTAGCCTCTTCGGTACCGTGCATTGCCCTTTCTCACATTGAGAGTTGGTGCAAACTTCGCCGGTGCATCCAAACCCCGTGATATGATACACTCTTTCACACATAAACCTCCCTATATCTTCCTCAAAATAGCCACCATACCTACCTATCATGGCATTTCCATAGCCATTCCGAGATATATTGCCATGCAACTTCCATCATCATCATCATCACATGCTTTACTTTTGTCATATTGCCATTGCATGATCTTGTAGTTGACATCGTATTTGTGGCAAAGCCCCCATGCATTATTTTTCATACATGTCACTCTTTATTCATTGCACCATCCCGGTACACCGCCGGAGGCATTCATATAGAGTCATATCTTGTTCTAGTATCGAGTTGTAATCATTATGTTGTAATCAATAGAAGTGTGATGATCATCATTATTAGAGCATTGCCCAATCAAAAAAAAAGAGAAAGGCCAAAAAGAAAAAAAAGAAAGGCCCAAAAAAAGAAGGAGAAAATAAAAAGGGCAATGCTACTATCTCTTTTTCCACACTTGTGCTTCAAAGTAGCACCTTGTTCTTCATGTAGTGAGTCTCATATATTGTGCTTCAAAGTAGCACCATGATTTTCATATAGTGAGTCTCATAATTTGTCTTGTTCATACTAGTGGGAATTTTTCATTATAGAACTTGGCCTGTATATTCCAACGATGGGCTTCCTCAAAATGCGCTAGGTCTTCATGAGCAAGCAAGTTGGATGCACACCCACTAGTTTTCTTTTGTTGAGCATTCTTAGCTCTAGTGCATCCGTTGCATAGCAATCCCTACTCCTTGCATTAACATCAATTGATGGGCATCTCCATAGCTCATTGATTAGCCTCGTTGATGTGAGACTTTCTCCTTTTTTGTCTTCTCCACACAATCCCCATCATCATATGCTATACCACCCATAGTGCTATGTCCATGGCTCGCGCTCATGTATTGCGTGAAGGTTGAAAAAGTTTGAGATTATTTGAGTATGAAACAATTGCTTGGCTTGTCATCGGGGGTATAGAAGTTGGGAACATCTTTGTGTGACGAAAATGAAGCATAGCCTAACTATATGATTTTGTAGGGATGAACTTCCTTTGGCTATGTTATTTCGAGATGACATAATTGTTTGATTAGCATGCTTGAAGTATTATCATTTTTATGTCAATATGAAATTTTGTCTTGAACCTTTCGGATCTGAATATTCATACCATGATTAAGAAGATTTACATTGAAATTATGCCAAAGTATCACACCACATCAAAAATTCTCTTTTTTAAAATTTACCTACTCGAGGACGAGCAGGAATTAAGCTTGGGGATGCCTGATACGTCTCCAACGTATCTATAATTTTTGATTGCTCCATGCTACTTTATCTACTGTTTTGGATTATATTGGGCTTTATTTTCCACTTTTATATTATTTTTGGGACTAACCTATTAACCGGAGGCCCAGCCCAGAATTGCTGTTTTTTTGCCTATTTCAGTATTTCGAGGAAACATAATATCAAACGGAGTCCTAACGGAATGAAACCTTCAGGAACATGATCTTCTCACCGAACGTGATCCAGGAGACTTGGACCCTACTCCAAGAAGTTTCCGGGGAGGTCACGAGGGTGGAGGGCGCCCCCCCCCCTTGGCGCGCCCCCCTGCCTTGTGGGCCCCTCGGAGCTCCACCGACGTGCTCCTTCCTCCTATATATACCTACGTACCCCCATTAGACCAAAGATGGAGCCAAAAACCTAATTCCACCGCCGCAACTTCCTGTATCCACGAGATCCCATCTTGGGGCCTATTCCGGAGCTCCGGTGGAGAGGGCATCCATCACGGAGGGCTTCTACATCAACACCATAGCCCTTCCGATGAAGTGTGAGTAGTTTACTTCAGACCTTCGGGTCCATAGCTAGTAGCTAGATGGCTTCTTCTCTCTTTTGGATCTCAATACAATGTTCTCCCCTCTCACATGGAGATCTATTCGATGTAATATTCTTTTTGCGGTGTGTTTGTTGAGACCGATGAATCGTGGGTTTATGATCCAACTTATCGATGAATAATATTTGAATCTTCTCTGAATTCTTTTATGTATGATTGAGTTATCTTTGCAAGTCTGTTCGAATTAATCCGTTTGTTTGGCCAACTAGATTGGTAGTTCTTGCAATGGGAGAAGTGTTTAGCTTTGGGTCAATCTTGCGGTGTCCTTACTCAGTGACAGAAAGAGTTGCAAGGCACGTATTGTATTGTTGCCATCGAGGATAACAAGATGGGGTATTATCATATTGCATGAATTTATTCCTCTACATCATGTCATCTTGCTTAAGGCGTTACTCTGTTTTTAACTTAATACTCTAGATGCATGCTGGATAGCGGTGATGAGTGGAGTAATAGTAGTAGATGCAGGCAGGAGTCGGTCTCCTTGTCACGGACGTGATGCCTATATACATGATCATACCTAGATAACCTCATAACTATGCTAAATTCTATCAATTGCTCAACAGTAATTTGTTCACCCACCGTAGAATATCTATGCTCTTGAGAGAAGCCACTAGTGAAACCTATGGCCCCCGGGTCTATTCTCATCATATCAATCTCCATTACTTTATTTTACTTGTTTTGCTTTTACTTTTTACTTTGCATCTTTATACCAAAAATACCAAAATATTATCTCTATCAGATCTCACTCTCGTAAGTGACCGTGAAGGGATTGACAACCCCTAAGCGTTGGTTGCGAGTTGCTACCGTTTTGTGCAGGTACGAGGGACTTGCGCGTGACCTCCTACTGGATTGATACCTTGGTTCTCAAAAACTGAGGGAAATACTTACGCTACTGTGCTGCATCACCCCCTCCTCTTCGGGGAAAACCAACGCTAGCTCGAGACATAGCACTGCATCACCCTTTCCTCTTCAAGGGAAAAACTAACGCACCGTTGCCGGGGAGATCTACGCCAAGTCAAGACATACCAAGTACCCATCATAAAACTCTCATCTTTTGCATTACATTATTCGCCATTTGCCTCTCGTTTTCCTCTCCCCCACTTCTAAAATGATTTTCAAAAATATTTGCCTTTTTCCTCACCCCTCTTCCGTTTGTCTTTTTCATTTGCTTTTTGTTTGCCCGTTTGTTAGATTGGTTTGTTGCTACCATGTCTGAATCTGGGTAGGTTATCACTGAAAAGGATAGTAGTAATGATGGGGGAAACTTTGATGCTTTTGCTAATAGTAATCCTCATGAAGAATCTACTATCTTGCACACTAAAAAACTTTGCATAGGTAGCAGCAGTATTATTGAAAAAAGGGGCTATTCGAGATTTCTTTACTTGTGCCAGTGTGCTACCGACGTTAGGTGTATCTATTCTCCATAAAACTAGTAGTCTCGCCGATGCTATATCTTTGCTTGTGGTTGAACTTGAAAGACAATTTGTTCATATGCATCCATGCATACAACGGATTTTTCTAGAGTTTTCTAATATTGAGCATTCTTCTGTTAAGCGCGCCACCACTATATTTCTAGCCCATGAATTTAGATTTATTATGAAAGAAGCTAGTGAAATTTCACGCATTATAAAGTAGATGGTGGTCGACCTCCCATAGAGGGGGTTCTCTTTAATCAAGAGGAAATAATGCGTTTACAATCTCTAGATCATGTTGCTTATAATGAAAATTTAAGAAAGAGGGTCCCTATCGATGTTTTAGTTGATAAGATTTCTGAACTTAATGATAATTTTGCTATACAAAACAACGGATTAGGTTTCTCTCTTGGACACAAGCTCATGAATTTTTCCCAAAAGAACACTTACAATGATGAATTGGTCATACAATATGAGGGGCCGAAGGTGGAACCAATTCCTCCCAAGCTTGATCTTAGGGATCCTTATCCCATTAAATTTAGCCCTTTTGATTACTTTTGCTTACCACAAATAAAACTTGTTGCTGAACGAAGGAAGTATGACATGAGATTTCGAGATTTGCCTTATCATTACTATGATTATACCTAGATCTATTTGTGTTTTATGCCTAGTTAAGGGCGTTAAACAATAGCGCTTGTTGGGAGGCAACCCAATTTTATTTTTGTTCTCTGCTTTTTGGTTCTGTTTTTCAATAAATAATTCATCTAGCCTCTGGTTAGATGTGTTTTGGTGTTTTAATTAGTGTTTGTGCCAAGTAAGACCTTTGGGATGGCTTACGGTGGTTGTCGTGGAATTGTCACAGCAGATGTCCTAGTGTGAGGACTTAGTCATGAGGCCAACACATCTATGTGGTAGCTTGAGAGGGGTTGATCGGAATCGAGAGACGCAACACAAGACAAGGATTTAAACAGCTTTGGGCCCTGGGAAACATCACCCAGTAACGACCGTACATGCTGTTTGTGGCTAGGTCTTATTATCATCATGAGGGAGTCGCTGTAAATCGGCTCTCCTAGTTATGTCTGGCCTTAAGATTCTCCTCTCCTCTCCTGGGGTGTCCTGGCCCTCCTTATATAAGTTGAAGGGGTGGGTTACATGTAGAGTCCATCTCGGACTAAGACTTAAACTATTCTGACTTCTCTTCATGGGCTTCTTAACATCTTGGGCTTCTTAATGTCTCGAGCTTATTAACCCCAGGCGACTTTGTCTATTGGGTTATGGCTGTCTGTCGGGTTACCATCTGACTTACCATCTGGCTTATCATCTGCCGGGATATGATCTGACTTAACATTTGCCGAGTTATGATCTAACTTAACATCTGCCGGGTTATGATCTGACTTAACATCCGCCGGGTTATGATCTGACTTAACATCTGCCTTATCATCTGCCTTAACATCTGCCGAGTTATGATCTAACTTAACTGTCCCAGCCGGGTCATAACTCCGGCTGGGTCATACTGCGGGGTATATCCCCAACATTAGCCCCAATTTAATTTGGATTTATCGATGTTAAACTAATCCTGTAAAACAAACACAAGAACAATTTTGACAGATTATGCTCCGGTTTAAGAACTTTTGTAAGCCGACACCTGATCATCCTTAACTCCTTGTCATTTCCTTCTTCTAGAAAATCTGGGTCAATAGACCAGCTTCATACTCAGTCTTATCTTCAGCCGGCTTGAAGATGTAGAACTTGCCCATTTATCATTGCCAAAATTGCCGGGTTATAAAAACTGATGGCACCAGGTCATAATTGTTTGTTTACATCAGCTTTGAAAGCGTACCTCCCTTATATGAATATCACTTGTAGCCCCCAAGTCTTAAGAAGGGAACGTAGTAACAACTTAAGACTTGCTTCAATATGAATGTCACAAGCTTGAAGAAATCCAGGTTATTCATCTCAATCATTAATCATAAACTAAGTATTCCACATATGTAGCCCCCAAGTGCCGGGTTGTCATGCTTGCAGCAACCTAGAACTTGTAATTGTCTTATGCTCATAAAAACTTCAACCAGTGTAGCCCCCAAGGGTCGGGTCATTATGCAATAAGGAGCAGGGACTTTATAGATATGATCATGTAGACTTGAACAACAATGTGTATCCCCCATCATGGGGCTTGAACCCATGCCCACAAGGTTAAGAGCCTTATGTTTTACCAACTCAGTAGTGGATCCTTCAATATAACGAAATAAGGCCCGTGTACCTTCAATTTTTAACAGGAGCAATTGGTAACCCCCAAGGGCCAGCTCATTATGATGTGATGAGTCGGGTCTTCAATAAGGTGAGCAAAAAATGACTTTGCATTAGCCCACAAGTGCCATGGTGCATGCTGGCAGTGACATGGGACTTGCATATTTAATGTAATCTCAATTTGAATAATGTAGCCCCCAAGTGCCGGGTCGTAAGCCTGCAGCGACTCGAGACTATTCCTTCCATTGTAGAATAAATTATATCCATTGATAAAATAATAGCCATTGCGCTGAAGCGACTTTGAAAACCTCAATCATAATATTGGTTATTGATAACCATAATAAAAATCCAGCCATGTTGGCTATTGAAGATTTGAATAATATAATCCGTCGAGGGTATTAACCCGTAGGCATGCAATAGCATGATTTTGATTGCTCAAGGTAAATATATCCTAGCAACTTAACGCCCTTTATCAGGACAGGTTATCAAAACCCCAAATATGCTCAAATATGAGTCATAAAGATTAAGGCTACATGGCTTGAATTGTTTTAAACAAGGATGAACTCAAAAATGTTCAAATAGAAATAATAAATCAGAAAAACAAGGCTTTCATAGGTGTCCAGGCCTAAAACTCAAGTGCTTTCACGGGCCGCACAGCCACTGAGTTAAACCTTTATACAAAACTTATAAGCCAGACTTCACACAACCAATCGTTGTTTTAACTTTGACAAGTTCAGGGTCTGTATAAGATTGACTTGTCAAAAGTACGGCGGGTCGTTCTAGGATTACCTAGGCGGAGTGGCAGACTTAAAAAGGCAGGATAACCCGGGGTTTTAGGTGAATACACCTGGCTTCCAAGCCTAGCTTTTAAGCCTATTACAATGGTCACAAAAACTCTTGTCCTTTAGAACAAAGAGCCCCCAAGCAATATCTTTGAGCTATGCTCAATGGGCACCTATGTTTGAGTTGTGCTTTTGCAACAGACTCTCTTTGGTCCCTTTAACCTGGGTAGCAATCCCCCAAGTATTTTTATAAACATGGCATATAAGCCGGATCAAAAGGGTAATCATAACTCCGCTAAATAAGCCGGAAGCCCCCATGTGACCATAATAAGATAAGCCCATAAGGCAGGATACCCATGTTTGAACCGCGCATCATGGCAGCAAGTTCTCTTTGGCAACCTTTTATTTTTTTGAGAACTCAAACTTGCGAGAGAGGAATTTCTTTTTTCAACCAAAGTTTTAAATCGGATACTAAGAGCTTCCAAGCTTTATGGGAGAGAGATATCTCTTGAGCCGGATTTTAAACCGGAATCTTCATTTTGAGCCGGAAATTTTCTGACGGCCTTTAAATTTTCACCAATAGGGCAGTAACCTCCGGGACCGGGTTATTTTTCCCTTCAATGACCTGGAGTTCTTGAGTCTGCTTTAAACTGGCAATCATTTACTGAATCATGTCATCATAGCCCTCGAGTCTCAAAGCGACTTGAGGAGTTGGCTTGAGATTCTCCATAATTGACCGTGATATAAACCAGCATATAGTTGAACAGCGGAACGCTGCAATATGGTGAAGCTTAGCGGCAAAGGTGGCAAGTTGATGATCTTCGCAATACTCATTGTATATCCCAATATGAGTCATTCAATAAATTTGGTGATATGGTGGTCACTTCTGTAGCAGAAAATTTGTCCTGCACATGAAAATATATAGACCAAAGTAATTGTTCTTTGACAAAAACAATATGTGCCAATAAAATAGACGTAGATAGACATCACCTGACTTTGTCCAGATGACGGATGATCCGTATATATATTGTTCATGAATAATCCACAGTAATTTCAATGGCGCTTTAATCACTCTCTCGAAGAGACTTCAAACTGGGCGACTCTTGTTTGAAGAAACGGAAAAGCCCGGTGGGTCAAAGCCCATAGATGAGCGTGGCAGAAGCAGGACCACAGGCAGCTCGCAGTGGCGATTCTGGATGCAACACCCGCAAGACAACGTGCCGGTGGTTTAAAGCGGCACTGTGGTGACTTAGAGAAGAGGCGCGGGTGCTTGGTAATGAAGGCGACGACCATGGCCATGGCGGATCGAAAACCGCGGTCTAGAGGCGAGGTGAACCAGTAGGTCGACAGAGGCGGCGCCGAGGAGCACTAAAATGGGGCGACTCATGGAGGAGTGGCAAGGTGGTTACACTGTAGTGGCGGGTCGAAGACGAATGCGGTGGCTCAGTGAGGGACAGCCGGTTCGAGGCACGCTGAGGCGGCCTGCCGGTGAGGCGCGGCTGAGCCAGCGTCAGGTTGAAGAGGAACAGACGGCTGAATGCTTGACGTGGAGTACCCGTAGTGGCAGGAAGAGCCACAATGGAGGAAGTAGATTCAATGGCAAAGGTGAGCCGGCGTGGGCGTGCTCAGAGACGGGTCGTGGCCAAGCAGCTCCAGGCGGCACCGTAGCATAGGCGGGTTAAGGCCGAGGCAATTTGACGAGGCTGCAACCGTGGAAATGGGAGGCCACGGCCGCGGTGGCAGAGGTAACTCGCCGCGGCACTGCTCCAAGGCGGGGGCGGTTCGCCCACGGCAGATCATGATGGCTCAAAGCAGCAGAGGCGGTACCCGCGGGTCGACAACGGTGGCAGGCTGCTTAGCATGGGCTCAATGGAAATAGAAGGTGACCTGGCGCAGCGGCGGTTCATAAGTGCAGCGGCGGTGGCGGCAGGGCCCAGGCCGGCCGTAACGGTTTAGAGGCGAGTCACTGCGGCGGTTTAGCATCGTAGGCTAGCGATGCAGTGAGTCATAACAACGGTGGAGGTGACCCGGCTGGGGTGATTCATAAACCGGCCGCGGGCAGCGTGAGTCGGCCATAGGCAAAGGCCGCAGCAGTGAAGGCATCTGGCGGCTAAAGGCACGGGCAATGAGTAAGGCTGCGGTAGCGGCAACAGCTCGACACAGCGGCCCAAGATGACCACTTTGAAATGGAGGTAAGGCCAAACTAGGGTTAGCAGCTTCTGCACTCGAAGTGGCGTTGTGTGATGACGGTTGTAGTTTCCATCTCCAGTAGATTTGATTGATTCTCTGGGCTCGAACCTGAAGCATGGTCACAATCTACACTGTCTTTTGTTTGATCTCAGAGAGCCATATCAATTTAACTCCTGCAGGATTTGTACGGTACAAAGAGCAGGAGCCCCAACGTATTTAACCCTTTGTATTGTATGCGCGCGGGAAAACATATAGTTTGATCTAGCCGTTGTAAAACTTTGCAGTGGAATTCCTGAAGAATCTTTGACCCGGTGACTTGCTGTGCCGTATGAAGGCGAAAACTTCAACTCGTCTCAATCTAGTCTGGCACATGCTTTCTCAACGAGGTGGCTTGGTATGGCCACAGGAGCAGTGAGTCGACGAAGCGGGGGACCACGATGGCGGTTTGAGGCAAGGTGGCCGTGAGCGACTTGCAGCAGATATAAGCAGCATGGACAAAGCGCAGAGCGGCAGCGCCGGCTCGGCCATGGCGGCTTATGGCAGTAGAGGACGGTAGAGACGAGCCGGTGTTGGAGTACAGTAGCCAGCGCACCTCGGCGGGTCAACGGCGCAGGCGAACCGGGCGGGTCCACGGCAACGGCGAGCTGCTGGCTTGGAGGTAGCCCAGAAGCGAGGTAAGGCCACAGTAGTGGCAGGCCGTCAACTCAGAGGTAGCTCAGAGCGGTTCGGAGCGGACTTGGGTCGCGGCGAACCTCGGCAGAAGAGCAGACCGGCCCCGAGACAAGGTAGGCCCGGCTCGGAACGGCTTCGGGTGTAACTTGACGCACCACAACAGGGGCGACTTAGCAAAAAACGACGCCGACCACCAGTTAAAAACCATCTTGACTCCACGCGTGACTCAACAAGTAGTAGTAATTAGCTCTTTTTGGCAGCGATTTAGAGGCCGAGTCATGGTTGGTTTGACTCCGCTGTCACTTATGTCAGCGACCGTAGCAAATATTGATGCCTTTGGTTTCGAAGGATCACCGGATCCTCAGTGACTTAACCCTAATTTCCCTTGAACTCAAAACCTCGACGAGCATTAGATCCGACTGCTGTTTTAGACTGATAAACTCAAAACTGATGCAAATCTTTCCAAGCCGATTTCTCTTCATTCGGAAAATTATGAACTTCTCGATCCCTGAGAAAAGATCCCTCCAAGAACTCATCACCACCGTGCGCAGGCCCCATGGTGGGCGCCAACTTCGTGGAATTCTCACGGCAGATGTCCTACTGTGAGGACATAGTCGTGAGGCCAACACATCTATGTGGTAGCTTGAGAGGGTTGATCGGAATCGAGAGACGCAACACAAGACAAGGATTTAGACAGCTTCGGGCCCCGGGAAATATCATCTGGTAACGACCCTACATGCTATTTGTGGTTAGGTCTTATTGTCATCATGAGGGAGTCGCCGTAAACCGGCTCTCCTAGTTATGTCTAGCCTTAAGATTCTCCTCTCTTCTCTTGGGGTGCCCTGCCCCTCCTTATATAAGTTGAAGGGGCGGGTCACATGTAGAGTCCATCTCGGACTAAGACTTAAACTATTCTGACTTCTCTTCATGGGCTTCTTAACATCTTGGGCTTCTTAACGTCGCGGGCTTATTAACCCCAAGCGACTCTGTCTGCTGGGTTATGACTGTCTGCCGGGTTACCATCTGACGTACCATCTGGCTTATCATCTGTCGGGTTATGATCTGACTTAACATCTGCCGGGTTATGATCTGACTTAACATCTATCCGGTTATGATCTGACTTAACATCTGCCGGGTTATGATCTGACTTAACATCTGCCTTATCATCTGCCTTAACATCTGTCGGGTTACGATCTGACTTAACATCTACCGGGTTATGATATGACTTAACATCTACCTTAACATCTACTGGGTTATGATCTGACTTAACTATCCCAGCCGGGTCATAACTTCCTCTGGGTCATATTGCGGGGTATATCCCCGACAGTGGTACTTGTTTTGATCTTGCTGAAAAAACAGAAACTTTTGCGCCCAGGAAAATAATTTTCGTTTGTTATAGAAGCGTGATTTTAATCTGATTCTTTTTGCACAAGATTGGTACACAAATTTCCCAGGTTGTCCTAATTTTTCAGAATTTTTGGAGTTACAGAAGTATTCTAGAGTTACAGATTACTACATGTTGTTCTATTTTTGACAGATTCTGTTTCTTTATGTTGTTTGCTTATTTTGATGAATCTGTGGGTAGTATCGGGGGGTATGTACCATGGAAAAGTCGGAATATAGTAGATATTACACCAATATAAATGAAGAATGATTTCACAACATTACCAAAAGTGGTGATTTATTTTCTTATACTAACGGAACTTATGAGATTTTCTGTTGAGTTTGTGTTGTGAAGTTTTCAAGTTTTGAGTAAGGATTTGATGGACTATGGAATAAGGAGTGGCAAGAGCCTAAGCTTGGGGATGCCCAAGGCACCCAAAGGTAATATTCAAGGACAACCAAGAGCCTAAGCTTGGGGATGCCCCGGAAGGCATCCCCTCTTTCGTCTTCGTCTATCAGTAACTTTACTTGAGGCTATATTTTTATTCACCACATGATATGTGTTTTGCTTGGAGCGTCTTGTATTATATGAGTCTTTGCTTTTTAGTTTGCCACAATAATCCTTGTTGTACACACCTTTTCAGAGGGACACGCATGAATCGTGATTTATTAGAATACTCTATGTGCTTCACTTTGCTACTAAACACTTTGCTGCAGATATTAAGTTTCCAGGTGTGGTTGAATTGACAACTCAGCTGCTAATACTTGAGAATATTATTTGGCTCCCCTTGTGTCGAATCAATAAATTTGGGTTGAATACTCTACCCTCAAAAATTGTTGCGATCCCCTATACTTGTGGGTTATCACTCACCTCCCCAGAGGGAAAAAGGATCAAGTATGTATCTAGGCATGCGCCTAGGAGGAGCCAAGTAAATACCCTCACAGGAGTTGTTCAGGAGGAAGTGCCTGTAGTGAAGGATTACCCAGATGTTTTTCCAGAGGAGTTACCAGGCATGCCACTGGATCGAGACATTGAGTTTTTGATAGAGCTATTGCCAGGTACCGGGCCAATATCAAATAGACCCTTGTAACGCCCCGAGACCGATGTGCCAGGTGTCCTCTAGTTATTTGTTGTTGTTGCCTTGTCATTGCTTGCATGTCATGCATTGCATATCATGTCATCATGTGCATTTCATTTGCATACATGTTCGTCTCATGCATCCGAGCATTTTCCCCGTTGTCCGTTTTGCAATCCGGCGCTCCTATGTCACCCGGTGCCCCTTTCTACCTCTTTTCGTGTGTGGGGGTTAAACATTTCAGGATTGGACCGAGACTTGTCATGCGGCCTTGGTTTACTACCGGTAGACCGCCTGTCAAGTTTCGTACCATTTGGACTTCGTTTGATACTCCAACGGTTAACCGAGAGACCGAGAAGGCCTTGTTTGGGTTGCAGCCCAACACCTTTCCAATTTGGCCCAAAACCCACCTAAACCTCCTCCATCATCTCGGTTGGCCGAAAACCGCACCTCATTTGGACTCTCCTAGCTCCCTCTACCTATAAATATGTGACCTCCCCCGAAAATTCCGCGGTACAAACCCTAGATCTCTCCTCTCCGCGTCGCCGGACAAATTTTCCACCGACGGACATGTCCGCCGCCGCCTGCGTCCAATCGGAGGCCGCCATCTGTCTGCCGCCGCCCTCTCTCTCCTCAGCCCCGCCGCCGGCCCACGGGACACAGATCGGGCCCGCGCGATCCCACACCACCACCGTCGTCCGCCCGTTTCGGCCCGCCGCCTCCTCGCCGGATTTGTGCCGCCTCCTCGCCGGACTTGCGCCGCCTGCTCACCGGGGTGCCTCGCCGCCGCGCCCCTTCGTGCTCGCCGCCGTCGGCAGCCGCCCGCCGGATCCGCGGCCCGCCGCCACCGCCTCCCGCGGAGGAGCCCGCAACCACCGTCGCCCGGCTCCCGTGCCTGCGCCGCCTCCCGCTCGCGGTCGAGCCCCTTCGCCGCCCCGGGCGCCATCGCCGGCGTGGCCATCCGCCGCCTCGACCACGCTACTCTGGCGCCGCCCGACCTCGCCATGGTCGCCTGCTACCTCCTCGTCGCCGGCGCCCTCTCCGGCCACCGGATCCGGCCCTCCTCCGGCTTCCTCCTTTTTCTCCTTCTCCAGCGACGACAAAAAACTCCGGCGAACTGCTACAGTGATTCCGGCGAGATTCGGATCTGGATCTGGAAGAACACGGTTGACTTTTTATCCCCCGAAACCCTAATTTTTGGCAATTTTCATCATGCTATAACTCTGCATCCATAGCTCCGATTTGTGCAGCATATCAAAATGTTCAACTCGACGAGTACATCATTTCATCTCATTGCATCATTTTCATTTGAGCTCATCTTGTTGCCCGAAATGCTGTTGGAAGAGAGCTATGTGAGGTATTTGTCAGATCTGTTTCAGCAAATGGCATTTTGTCATTTTTGCCATGATTAATGTGTGCATGCTATGACCCTGAGCTCTACATGTATTTTGTTATATGCCATGCCACCTTTACAGTGGTGCTTCCCATGTATTTTTGTGATATTTGTGGTGACTAGCACAAGCTTGCAAAGTAGCGTAATCGGTAATGCTGATTTCAGGGACTTAGAATTTCACTAAGTCCTTGTCCTGATTTTGTTGATATGCCATATGTTCATGTTGTTTACTAGTGATCCGTGCCTCTTTTGAGGATGATCAGTAAGGATGTGTTGTTAACATTGTGGTGCTATATCCATCCATGTCTTTGTTTGCATTTATGGAGCAACCTAGCTTGAGTCAATCGAGCTCTACTTTTGCTATATCGTGATCCTAGCAGATTGTTGATATGTTTAGCGATTGTGCCGAGGATGTTGCTATTGATCCGTGCATGCTATGTTGTTGTTCTTGCCATGTCTAGCTTCTATGCCATGTATTCTTGATGGGTGTATGCTTAGTTGGTCATGCCATGCTTTCTAGTGAGTGCATCGAGCTCGTAAACATGCCTACTCGTTAACTGTTTTGCATGCTCCAGTTTTTCACTAAGTCTGAGATCTGTCTATGCTTTTGCCATGTTCACATGCTTGCAATTGTATTTTCTGATCCCTTTTGGCTCAAGGTCACTAAGGGACTTTTGCTAAGTGCTTTGAGTAGCCTCATGCCATGCCTTGCTTTGCCATGTTAAGTTCCTGTAGCATGTAGTTTTCATGTTCTAAAGTATGTTTCTCTGATGATAAATTCCAAACTTGTGTTAATTTCACTAAGTCTGAAACTTGTTATCATTTGCTCTTTTGCCATGCTTGTTTGAACCTGTTAGTGGATAAATTAGCCGTAGCTCAGTGTTCATATTTTGTCAAGCATCATGAGTGGATCCCTGCCATGTATTTTTTTGCCATGTTTGAGTGCTGTAGCATATTTAACTTGTTGCATTTAGATGGCTACTTGCTGATTATCGCAGACCGGTGCCATATTTGTTTTGCTTGCCATTTCCAAACCGTGCATCCGATTCCGGTGATCTTTATATCGCTTTCAACCGAAATCACCTCATCTTTCTAGTGGCACTCTTGGATTTCCATGTTGAGGCTAGATTCAATCATTCCGTGTCAAATCATGCATATGCACCGCATACCGCATCCCGCATATCATATCATGTTCATGTGTTGGTTGTTTACTATGTTGTGTGCTTCTTTCCGGTGTTGCTTCTTCGGGTTGGTTCCGGTAACGTCGCGTTTGTGAGGACCCGTTCGACTACGTCCGTTTGCCTTCTTCATGGACTCATTCTTCTTCCTTGCGGGATCTCAGGCAAGATGACCATACCCTCGAAATCACTTCTATCTTTGCTTGCTAGTTGCTCGCTCTTTTGCTATGCCTATGATGCGATACCTACCACTTGCTTATCATGCCTCCCATATTGTTGAGCCAAGCCTCTAACCCACCTTGTCCTAGCAAACCGTTGTTTGGCTATGTTACCGCTTTGCTCAACCCCTCTTATAGTGTTGTTTGTTGCAGGTGAAGATTGGAGTTTGTTCCTTGTTGGAACATGGATATTTTGTTGGGATATCACAATATCTCTTATTTAATTAATGCATCTATATACTTGGTAAAGGGTGGAAGGCTCGGCCTTATGCCTGGTGTTTGGTTCCACTCTTGCCGCCATAGTTTCCGTCATATCGGTGTTATGTTCCCGGATTTTGTGTTCCTTGCGCGGTTGGGTTATAATGGGAACCCCTTGACAGTTCGCCTTGAATAAAACTCCTCCAGCAAGGCCCAACATTGGTTTTACCATTTGCCACCTAGCCTTTTTCTTTCCCTTGAGTCGACCAGCTCAAGGGTCATCTTATTTTAACCCCCCCGGGCCAGTGCTTCTCTAAGTGTTGGTCCAAACTGAGCGATGTCTGAGGCTACCAGGGGCAACTCTGGGCTGGCTTACCCGACGTCTTGCTCATCCGGTGTGCCCTGAGAACGAGATATGTGCAGCTCCTATCGGGATTTGTCGGCACATCTGGGTGGCTTTGCTGGTCTTGTTTTACCATTATCGAAATGTCTTGTAACCAGGATTCGGAGTCTGATCGGGTCTTCCCGCTAGAAGGAATATCCTTCGTTGACCGTGAGAGCTTGTGATGGGCTAAGTTGGGACACCCCCGCAGGGATTTGAACTTTCGAAAGTTGTGCCCGCGGTTATGGGCAGATGGTAATTTGTTAATGTCCGGTTGTAGAAAACCTGAAGTTGATCTTAATTAAAATACATCAACCGCGTGTGTTACCGTGATGGTCTCTTCTCGGCGGAGTCCGGGAAGTGAACATGGTGTTGGAGTTATGTTTGACGTAGGTTGTTCTAGGATCACTTCTTGATCATAGTTGTTCGACCGTGCTTTTGCCTTTCTCTTCTCGCTCTCATTTGCGTTGTTAGCCACCAGATATGCTAGTCGCTTACTGCAGCTCCACCTCATACCTTTTCCCTACCTATAAGCTTAAATAGTCTTGATTGCGAGGGTGTAAGATTGCTGAGTCCCTGTGACTCACAGATACTTCCAAAACCAGTTTGCAGGTGCCGATGTTACCGAGCAGGTGACGCAACCAAGCTCAAGGAGGAGCTCGATGAAGATCTTGTCCTTTGTGTTGTTTCGTTCTAGTTGATCAGTAGTGGAGCCCAGTTGGGGTTGATCGGGAATCTGTGTAGCATTTGGGGTAGTCTTCTTTTATTTTGGTTCCGTAGTCGGACCTTGATTGTATCTGATTGATGTAATGCTTTATTCATGTAATTGTGTGAAGTGGCGATTGTAAGCCAACTATGTATCTCTTTCCCTTATGTATTACATGGGTTGCGACATTGCTTTCAATGCGGTTATGCCTCTAAGTCGTGATTCGACACGTGAGAGATATAGCCGCATCGAGGGCGTTACAACCCTACCGAATGCCCACAAATGATCTAGAAGAGATCAAGAAGAAGATTAAGAAGTTGTTGGAGAAAGGTTATATTCGAAGGAGTTCATCACCATGGGGAGCCCCAGTGCTTTTGGTTGAGAAGAAGGATAAGTCTCTAAGAATGGTTGTTGATTATCGTGTGTTGAATGGAGTGACAATTAATAACAAGTACCCCCTGCCGATGATCAATGATTTATTTGACCAGTCGACAGGAGCTAAAGTGTTTTCGAAGATCGATCTGCGATCAGGATATCACTAGCTGAAGATTCGAGAGAAGGATATACCTAAGACAGCTTTCACCACAAGGTACGGGCTTTATGAGTATACGGTCATGTCTTTTGGATTGACTAACGCCCCTGCCTATTTCATGAGTATGATGAGCAAGGTGTTCATGGAGTTCTTGGATAAGTTCATTGTGGTGTTCATTGATGATATCTTGGTATACTCGTAGAGTGAAGAGGAGCACAAGGAACATTTATGTTTAGTTCTCGGGAAGCTCAGGGAACATCAGTTGTATGCCAAGTTCAGCAAATGTGAGTTTTGGTTGAAGGAAGTTGGATTCCTTGGACATGTTATATCAGGAGAAGGTATAGCCGTGGATCCCACCAAGGTTCAGTCAGTCACTGAGTGGTTGGCACCCACCTCAGTTGGAGAGATCCGCAGTTTTCTTGGACTCATGGGATACTATTGGAGTTTATTGAGAATTTCTCTAAGATAGCAAAGCCTATGACGACATTGTTTAAGAAGGACACTAAGTTCCATTGGACTTAAGAATGTGAAGCAAGTTTCCAGGAGTTGAAGAAAAGTTTGACTACAACCCCAGTGCTGATTCTGCCGGATATACGCAAGGACTTCCAAGTGTATTGCGATGCTTCACGCTTAGGACTTGGAGGAGTACGAATGCAAGACGGAAGAGTGGTTTTGTATGCCTCACGACAACTGAAACCGCATGAGTTAAATTATGCCACGCATGATTTGGAGTTAGCAGCTGTGGTGCACGCGCTCAAGACCTGGAGACATTTTCTCATTAGAAACCGTTGCGATGTATAAACGGATCACAAGAGTTTGAAGTACATCTTCACACAGAAGGAGCTGAACCTCAGGCAGAGGATATGGTTAGAACTCATAAAGGATTATGATATGAAGCTGCATTATCATCCAGGAAAGGCCAATGTCGTAGCAGATGCTTTGAGCCGTAAGAGTTATGTCAACACCCTCGTAAGCGAAGGGATGACAAAGGAGTTAGCCGAGGATCTTAGGGAACTTCGATTGGAAATGGTTCCTAAAGGGTTTTTGGCAAAGTTGGAGGTTAAATGAACACTATTGGAAAAGATTCGAGAAGCTCAGAAGGATGACAATGATATCACTGAGATAAAGGAGAAGATGAGTGTAGGGAAAGCCAAAGGGTTTCGTGAGGATGAGCACGACACCTTGTGGTTTGAGGACCGTATATATGTGCCCAATAATGTACAGATCATGAAGTTGATATTATAGGAAGCTCATGACTCGCCATACTCGATACACCCTGGAAACACCAAGATGTATTTGGATTTGAAGGAGTGTTTCTGGTGGAATGGTATGAAGAAGGATATTGCCAAGTATGTAGCCATCTGTGATGTATGTTAGAGAGTGAAGGCAGAACATCAGAAGCCAGCAGGATTGCTACAACCTATGCCGATACCCGAATGGAAGTGGGATAAGCTTGGCATGGATTTTATCACCGGATGGCCCAGGACCAAATCAGGATATGATTCTACATGGGTAGTAGTTGATCGCTTGACAAAAGTGGCTCACTTTATCCCCGTAAAAACCACGTATACAAGTGCGAAGTTGGCCAAGATATACATGACCAGGATCGTATGTCTGCATGGAGTTCCGAGGACCATCGTGTCAGATAGAGGAACGCAGTTTACTTCGAAATTTTGGCATCAGTTGCACCTGACCTTGGGTGCCATACTGGAGTTCAGTACAGCTTTTCATCCACAGACAGATGGAAAGACTGAGAGAGTCAATCAGATTCTGGAGGACATGTTGAGATCTTGTGCATTAGACTACGGATCTAGTTGGGACGATAATTTGCCCTACGCAGAGTTCTCATACAACAATAGCTACCAGGCCAGTTTGAAGATGGCACCATTCGAAGTATTGTATGGGAGAAGATGCAGAACACCGTTGATGTGGGATGAAGTTGGAGACCGCCAGTTGTTTGGACCAGATTTGATTAAGGAATCCGAAGAGAAGGTTAAACTAATTCGAGATAGACTGAGGGTAGCTCAGTCTCGACAGAAGAGTTATGCAGATTCAAAATGCAAGGAGGTAGTCTATGAAATTGGAGACAGAGCGTATCTGCGAGTGTCACCTCTTCGAGGTGTTAAATGTTTTGGTGTTAAGGGGAAATTAGCCCCGAGATTTGTGGGACCGTACCGTGTTCTGGAATGCATGGGAGAAGTTGCCTACAAGTTGGAGTTACCCGAAGGACTGTCAGGAGTACATGATGTGTTTCATGTTTCCCAGCTGAAGAAGTGTCATGCGGACATGGCCGACATTCCTCTGAGAGATACAGTGCCCCTGGAAGCAATTCAGTTGGACAGTGATTTGACGTATGAGGAGAAGCCTGTCAAGATTCTAGAGTTTTCTAGCCGAGTTACTCGCAGCAAGGTTATCAAATTTTGCAAAGTTCAGTGGAGCCACCATACCGAGGATGAAGCCACCTAGGAACGAGAGGATGATCTTCACAAAAACCACCCACACCTATTTCCTAGCCAACCCAAATCTCGAGGGTGAGATTCATCTTAAGGGGGGTAGGTTTGTAACATCCCAAATTTTCAATTTGGAATGTTATACGTAGGTCATTCATGCATATCATATTTTATTTGCTTTTCATTTTGTGATCCTCAAAATTCTAAGCAACTCAAGGACCCTCGGAGAGAGTTGGGGATTTCACGGTTTTCATATTTGAATTTTATCAAATATCGAAACCAAGATCAGTTGTTTTATTATTTTTCTCTCTGAAAATATTTCATATTAAAATATATGAGAGGAGATAATATGACTTCTCCAAAATAAGCGAAATATTGGAGGAATATATATATTAAAATCAACCTTTTGGTTTTATTCAGATTTTATTGCTATTTTTATTTGCATAGGAAAAAAATATGCATTTTCAAAAATTGCATTTTAGGCCAAGAAAATGTTCACCTTGTTCTAAATATTCTATTTAGACGGTGAAAATTTGTTTTGGTATTTTTTTATTTTTTTTATTTTTTTCTAGGATTTCTTTTCGGCGGAATATGTTTAAAAAAAGAGGAAGCCCGCCGGACCAAACTGGGTCGCGGCCCAGCTGGCCCAGCCAGCCCCGCGCCGCCGTCGTCTTCGAGCCGGACTCCTCGAGGGAGTCCGAGCCGCCGCCGCCGCCATGGCCTCGCCCCCTCCTGCAAGCCGCCTCCCCTGCCCCTTTAAAAGCCGGACCCGCCCCCCCCCCCCTTGGAGCCCCAAGCTGCCACCGCCTCCAGCCCCCGCAAGCTGCGCCGCCAGCCCGCCGCCTCGCGCTGCCGCACGCCGCCGCTTGCCGCCTGCTGCTGCGCCGCCGCCAAGCCCTGCCGTGCCGACCTCCGCCGCCCAGCGCTGCACTCCGCCGTCGCCCGCGCCGCCGCCCGCTCACCGAAAGCCGCCTGATCCGCGCCGGAGTTTGAATCTCACCGTTCGGTTTTTTCGGTTTATGTAAAAACCGCCGTTTTAAAAAAACCCTAGTTACGTTTTTTAGACCGATTCGTTGGTTTTCTCGATTTAGTTTATTCAACGGACGTTCGTCCGTACATTCATTTTAACGAACGGTTTTCGCCCGTTAGTCACAGACAACGAACGTTCGTTCGTTAGCCTGTTCGTCCATTTTTCTTTTTCTCGGGTTTTTCGTGATTATTTTCGATCGCGATTTCTGATCCGATTTTTGTTTTAGTTTTTCTTTTCGCTCATTTATCGGAATTAGGCGATTCAAGTGCCTAGATCTTTGTCTCGAAGCCCTCTTTCCGTTTAACCAACTTGAACAAGATTTTGGTACCGTAAAATTTGACTTTAGTCCAGATCAGTAATCAGATCTTGTTTCTTTCGCATTTTGTGTTTTGTTACTCCGTTTGTTTGATTCTTTTTGCAAACCGGAGTTCTTAAGTTGAAGTTTCTAGTTAGATCTTCTTATTTGAGTTTTACCCGTGCATCTTTGTTTGATTGCTTATGTATGCTATTGTTTGTCTGCGATAGAACACTCGGAGTGCGAATCATGCTACTACGAGTCTCTAGGTTTCACGGATCATCAGCAAGGCAAGTAACACTGTGATCATACCCCTTTATTACCAAGTTTTTTATGCATTAGTTCCAATCCTCAAACACTGCATGATTGGGATGTGATTAACTTATGGGTTTGGGAAGTAGATGATGAGGTAGAACCTAATACCTGTTTTACTATCAAACCCTCGGGAGTTACCTCTACGTTGCTTATATTGCTATGCTATGCTTGTAGACGTGGTTTGGGTTTGAGTGTATCCATGATAGATGTGAGATTGTTAATTAATGGTTCAACTTAAAGTGGCAACTTTAATACACATCTAGGTGGATTGCTTGTTTGGGCACCTGGAGAATCTAGTGTTGTCCTAGGATATCCCGGAGTACCCGTGTGATCATCCTACGGTCCGCCACCCAGGCTCAAAGGGATCTTAAGAATTACTCATGCTAGAAACTTCCGTGTGCAGCCACAAGCCATTATGGGCTCTGGCATAGTATGAGTAAGTTGTGTGACCTCTTTCCGTGGGCTAGCAGATGTAGAGGGAAAGTAGGTGTAACTGTCCACCCAGAGTAAAGAGTAAATGCTTCTGAAAGACTGTGTCTCGGTCATCCGTTTCTCAAACATCATGTAGTACGAGAAATCTAATGGAGGAGATCGAGTCTTGTGGGGAAAAGTGCACAAACCTCTGTAGAGTGTACAATCTAATCATGGTTAGCCGTGTCCCCGGTTATGGACATCTTGAGTATCTAGTACTTGGATTTTCCTATTGTATCTCATCACTCTAAATTAATTTGTTGGGTTAATGAACTACTTTAATTGGGATTGAGTTGGAGGAACCTTCTCAGTGTTGTTTCAACTACCATGATAGTTAAAATAAAACGTATTCCTTTGTTGTAGGAAAAAATTGGCTTTTCGCAAAAAAACATTATAACCATACAACCTCCAACAGCCAAATATGCATATAGTGTTAGCATTATTTCTATTCATTGCTCTACTGTGTTACACTGCCAACATATTCCATGTGCTGACCCATTTTCGGGCTGCAACATATCACATTGCAGACTTTTCAGACGAGGAGGAAGGTTCGCTAGGTCGTTGCCGTGCAGCTCAGCTATGCCGTTGGAGTTGATGGACTCACTTTATCTTCCAAGCCTTCCGCTGTTATCATATTAGATGGCCTAAAGCCATATTTATTGTGATAAGTTCTCTTTTGGAGACATTCGATGTAATAAGTGTGTGATTGCTACTCTGTTATAAATCCTTCGAGTACTATGTGTGTCAACATTACCGATCCAGTGATGACACTGAAGCACAGAGACTTAACCGTTTGAGGTCGGGTCGCTACACCTGGGAAATGCTAGCCAATCCAAAAAATTAAAAGAGAAAGGAAATCTACAAAGAGAAGAAAAAACTAGTGAGGGTGATGGCACCGGTCTAGCCGTAGAAGCGCTGAAGCCGAGCTACGTTCCATGGGTTCAGTTCAAGGTGATTGTCCATTGGGTTGCAGAGGCGATACGCTCGTCCTGCAAGCACCTCATCAATTATGAAGGGACCCTCCCTTTTAGGTGAGAGCTTATTCTTATGCTTCCCCGGGAGGTGTAAAACGAGTTCGCCCACATTATATGCCTTCGCCCGAACTTCCCTACTTTGGTAGCGTCGGGCCTGATGTTGATAAAAAGTAGAGTGGGTCCGAGCTATATCGCCTCTCCTTCCAGTGCATCCAGGTCATCCTGCCGATCTAGCTCAGCCTCCTTCTCTTCGTACATGCGCACTCTGGGCACGTCATGGATGAGGTCACAGGGGAGGACTGCTTTTGCCCCGTATACCATAAAAACGGTGTGTATCCCATTGATCGATTAGGGGTGGTGCGCAGGCCCCACAATACGGAGTCAATGGCAGTCAGATTCTTTCAGGAATGGACCAGTCGGGGTTTAATGCCTCTTAGGATGAGTCCATTGGCCCGTTCCACCTGTCCATTGGTCTGTGGGTGATATCCGAGGCATAATCGAGCTTAATGCCCATGTTAGCGCACCAGTCCTTTACCTTCTGGGCCATGAAATTGGATCCATTGTCCGTTATTATGATGTATGGGACACCCTAATGGTGGACCACGCCGGATATAAAGTCGATGACTGGTCCAGACTCGGCTTAAGTTACTGGGTTTCGCCTCAATCCACTTACTGAATTTGTCGACCATGACTAGTAGATATTTCTTTTTCTTGGTCCCCCCTTTAAGTGGTCCAACCTGAAGGAAATATGCCCTAGAGGCAATAATAAAGTTGTTATTTATATTTCCTTATATCATGATAAATGTTTATTATTCATGCTAGAATTGTATTAACCGGAAACTTAGTACATGTGTGAATACATAGACAAACTGAGTGTCACTAGTATGCCTCTACCTGACTAGCTCGTTGATCAAAGATGTTTAAGTTTCCTAGCCATGGACAAAGAGTTGTCATTTTATAAACGGGATCACATCATTAGAGAATGATGTGATTGACTTGACCCATCCGTTAGCTTAGCACTTTGATCGTTTAGTTTACTGCTATTGCTTTCTCCATAACTTATACATGCTCCTATGACTATGAGATTATGCAACTCCCGAATACCGGAGGAACACTTAGTGTGCTATCAAACGTCACAACATAACTGGGTGACTATAAAGATGCTCTACAAGTGTCTCCGATGGTGTTTGTTGAGTTGGCATAGATCGAGATTAGGATTTGTCACTCCATGTATCGGAGAGGTATCTCTAGGCCCTCTCGGTAATGCGCATCACTATAAGCCTTGCAAGCAATGTAACTAATGAGTTAGTTACGGGATGTAGCATTATGGAACGAGTAAAGAGACTTGCCGGAAAGGAGATTGAACTAGGTATTAAGATACCGACGATCGAATCTCAAGCAAGTGACATACCGATGACAAAGGGAACAACATATGTTGTTATGTAGTTTGACCAATAAAGAACTTCGTAGAATATGTAGGAACCAATATGAGCATCCATGTTCCGCTATTGGTTATTTTCCGGCGATGAGTCTCGGTCATGTCTACATAGTTCTTGAACCCGCAGGGTCCGCACGCTTAACGTTTGGTGACGATCGGTATTATGAGTTTATGTGTTTTGATGTAACGAAGGTAGTTCGGAGTCCCGGATGTGATCACGGACATGATGAGGAGTCTCATAATGGTCGAGACATAAAGATTGATATATTGGAAGCCTATGGTTGGACATCGGAATGGTTCTGGATGAGTTCGGGCATTTACCAGAGTACCGGGAGGTTACCGAAACCCCCCGGGCAGTATATGGGCCTTATTGGGCCTTAGTGGTAAAGAGGAGAGGAAGGGAAAGTTGGAGGGTGCCCCCCTAGCCCAATCCGAATTGGGTGGGCGACCGGCCCCCCTTCCTTCCTTCTCTCTTCTCTCCTACTCCTACTAGGGAAAGGGGGGAATCCTACTCCCAGTGGGAGTAGGACTCCCCCTAGGGCGCGCCATAGAGAGGGACGGCCCTCCCCTCCTCCACTCCTTTATATACGGGGGAGGGGGCACCCCATAGACATACAAGTTGATCTCTTAGCCGTGTGCGGAGCCCCCCTCTACAGATTTCCACCATGGTCATATCGTTGTAGTGCTTAGGCGAAGCCCTGCGTCGGTAACTTCATCGTCACCGTCATCACGCCTTCGTGCTAACGAAGCTCTTCCCCGACACTCAGCTGGATCTAGAGTTCATGGGACGTCACCGAGCTGAACGGAGAAGCCCGGTGGGTCAAAGCCCACAGATGAGCGTGGCAGAAGCAGGACCACAGACAGCTCACAGCGGCGATTCTGGATGCAACACCCGCAAGACAATGGGCCGGTGGTTTAAAGCGGCACTGTGGTGACTTAGAGCAGAGGCGCGGGTGCTTGGTAATGATGGCTACGACCGTGGCCATGGAAGATCGAAAATCATGGTCTAGAGGCGAGGTGAACCAGCAGGTCGACGGAGGCGGCGCCGAGGAGCACTAAAACGGGGCGACTCATGGAGGAGTGGCAAGGTGGTTACACTGTAGTGGCGGGTCGAAGACGAATGCGGCGACTCAGTGAGGGACAGCCGATTCGAGGCACACTGAGGCGGCCTACCGGCGAGGCGCGGCTGAGCGAGCGTCAGGTTGAAGAGGAACGGGCGGTTGAATGCTTGACGTGGAGTACCCGCAGTGGCAGGAAGAGCCACAATGGAGGAAGTAGATTCAATGGCGAAGGTGAGCCGGCGTGGGCGTGCTCAGAGACGGGTCATGGCCAAGCAGCTCCAGGCGGCACCGTAGCAGAGGCGGGTTAAGGCCAAGGCAATTTGACGAGGCTGCAACCGTGGAAATGGGAGGCCACGACCGCGGTGGCAGAGGTAACTCGCTGCGGCACTGCTCCAAGGCGGGGGCGGTTCTCCCACGGCAGATCATGATGGCTCAAAGCAGCAGAGGAGGTACCCGCGGGTCGACAACGGTGGCAGGCCACTTAGCGCGGGATCGATGGAAATAGAAGGTGACCTGGCGCAGCGGCGGTTCATAAGTGCAGGGGCGGCGGCGGCAGGGCCCAAGCCGGCCGTAACGGTTTAGAGGCGAGTCACTGCGGCAGTTCAGCATCGCAGGCTGGTGATGCAGTGATTCATAACAACGGTGGAGGTGAGCCGGCTGGGGCGATTCATAAACCAGCCGCGGGCAGCGTGAGTCGGCCAGAGGCAAAGGCCGCGGCAGTGAAGGCATTTGGCGGCTAAAGGCGCGGGCAACGAGTAAGGCTGCGGTAGCAGCAGCGGCTCGACACAGCGGCCCAAGATGACCACTTTGAAACAGAGGTAAGGCCAAACTGGGGTTAGCAGCTTCTACACTCGAAGTGGCGTTGTGTGATGACGGTTGTAGTTTCCATCTCCAGTAAATTTGATTGATTCTCTGGGCTCGAACCTGAAGCATGGTCGCAATCTGCACTGTCTTTTGTTTGATCTCAGAGAGCCATATCAATTTAACTCCTGCAGGATTTGTACGGTACAAAGAGCAGGAGCCCCAACGTATTTAACCCTCTGTATTGTACACGCGCGGGAAAACATATAGTCTGATCCAGCCATTGTAAAACTTTGCAGTGGAATTCCTGAAGAATCTTTGACCCAGTGACTTGCTGTGCCGTATGAAGGCGAAAACTTCAACTCGTCTCAATCTAGTCTGGCACATTCTTTCTCAACGAGGTGGCTTGGTATGGCCACAGGAGCGGTGAGTCGACAAAGCGGGGGACCATGATGGCGGTTTGAGGCAAGGCGGCCGTGAGCGACTTGCAGAAGATATAAGCAGCGTGGTCAAAGCGGAGAGCGGCAGCGCCGGCTCGGCCACGGCGGCTTATGGCAGTAGAGGACGGTAGAGACGAGCTGGTGTTGGAGTACAGTAGCCAGCGCGCCTCGGCGGGTCAAGGGCGCAGGCGAACCAGGCGGGTCCACGGCAAAGGCGAGCTGCTGGCTTGGAGTTACCCCAGAAGCGAGGTAAGGCCGCAGTAGTGGCATGCCGTCAACTCGGAGGTAGCTCAGAGCGGTTCGGAGACGGCTTGGCAACTTAGCAGAACGACGCTTGGAGCGGTGGGTTAAAGCCATGGCGGGTTGACCGGGGCGGCGTCTTGACAAGGCGGAGGTGGGTCGCGGCGAACCTCGGCAGAAGAGCAGACCGGCCCCGAGACAAGGTAGGCCCGGCTCGGAACGGCTTCGGGTGTAACTTGACGCACCACAACAGGGGCGACTTAGCAAAAAACGACACCGACCACTAGTTAAAAACCATCTTGACTCCACGCGTGACTCAACAAGTAGTAGTAATTAGCTCTTTTTGGCAGCGATTTAGAGGCCGAGTCGTGGTTGGTTTGACTCCGCTGTCACTTATGTCAGCGACCGTAGCAAATATTGATGCCTTCGGTTTCGAAGGATCACCGGATCCTCAGTGACTTAACCCTAATTTCCCTTGAACTCAAAACCTCGCCCGGGCATTAGATCCGACAGCTGTTTTAGACTGATAAACTCAAAACTAATGCAAATCTTTCCAAGCTGCTTTCTCTTCATCCGGAAAATTATGAACTTCTCGATCCCTGAGAAAAGATCCCTCCAAGAACTCATCACCATCGTGTGCAGGCCCCACGGTGGGCGCCAACTGTCGTAGAATTGTCACGGCAGATGTCCTAGTGTGAGGACTTAGTCGTGAGGCCAACGCATCTATGTGGTAGCTTGAGAGGGGTTGATCGGAATCGAGAGACGCAACACAAGACAAGGATTTAGACAGCTTCGGGCCCTGGGAAACATCATCCAGTAACGACCCTACATGCTGTTTGTGGTTAGGTCTTATTATCATCATGAGGGAGTCGCCGTAAACTGGCTCTCCTATTTATATCTAGCCTTAAGATTCTCCTCTCTTCTCTTGGGGTGCCCTGCCCCTCCTTATATAAGTTGAAGGGGCGGGTCACATGTAGAGTCCATCTTGGACTAAGACTTAAACTATTCAGACTTCTCTTCATGGGCTTCTTAACATCTTGGGCTTCTTAACATCTTGGGCTTCTTAACGTCTCGGGCTTATTAACCCCAAGCGACTCTATCTGCTGGGTTATGACTGTCTGCCGGGTTACCATCTGACTTACCATCTGACTTATCATCTGTCGGGTTATGATCTGACTTAACATCTGCCGGGTTATGATCTGACTTAACATCTGCCAGTTTATGATCTAACTTAACATCTGCCTTATCATCTGCCTTAACATCTGTCGGGTTACGATCTAACTTAACATCTACCGGGTTATGATCTGACTTAACATCTGCCTTAACATCTACTGGGTTATGATCTGACTTAACTGTCCCAGCTGGTTCATAACTTCCTCTGGGTCATATTGCGGGGTATATCCCCGACAGTGGTAGTTGTTTTGATCTTGCTGAAAAAATAGAAACTTTTGCACCCAGGAAAATAATTTTCATTTGTTACAGAAGCGTGATTTTAATCTGATTCGTTTTGCACAAGATTGGTACACAAATTTCCCAGGTTGTCCTAATTTTTCAGAATTTTTGGAGTTACAGAAGTATTCTAGAGTTACCGATTACTTCAGGCTGTTCTGTTTTTGACAGATTCTGTTTCTATATGTTGTTTGCTTATTTTGATGAATCTGTGGGTAGTATCGGGGGGTATGAACCATGGAAAAGTCGGAATATAGTAGATATTACACCAATATAAATGTATAATTATTTCACAACATAACCAAAAGTGGTGATTTATTTTCTTATACTAACGGAACTTATGAGATTTTCTGTCGAGTTTGTGTTGTGAAGTTTTCAAGTTTTGGGTAAGGATTTTATGGACTATGGAATAAGGAGTGGCAAGAGCCTAAGCTTGGGGATGCCCAAGGCACCAAAAGGTAATATTCAAGGACAAACAAGAGCCTAAGCTTGGGGATGCCCCAGAAGGCATCCCCTCTTTCGTCTTCGTCTATCAGTAACTTTACTTGAGGCTATATTTTTATTCACCACATGATATGTGTTTTGCTTGGAGCGTCTTGTATTATATGAGTCTTTGCTTTTTAGTTTGCCACAATAATCCTTGTTGTACACACCTTTTGAGAGGGACACGCATGAATCGTGATTCATTAGAATACTCTAGTGCTTCACTTATATCTTTTTGGAGCACTGATACGTCTCCAACGTATCTATAATTTATGAAGTATTCATGCTGTTATTTTATCATTCTTGGATGTTTTACAATCATTTTTAGCAACGTTATATCATTTTTTGAGACTAACCTATTAACCCAGTGCCCAGTGCCAATTGCTATTTTTTGCTTGTTTTTTACATTGCAGGAAATCAATATCAAATGGAGTCCAAACACCGCGAAACTTTTTGTGGATTTTTTGGACCAGAAGACCAACAGTGGGCCAAAGAAGCACCTGGGTGGTGCCCCAAGGGGGGCACAACCCACCAGGGCGCGCCTGGGGCCCCAGGCGCGCCCAGGTGGGCTGTGCCCACCTCGATGGACTCCCGCACCCCTTCTTTGCACTATAAATTCCCAAATATTCCGAAACCATTCGGGGTTAACCTAGATCAGAAGTTCCACCACCGCAGGGCTCCATAGCCACCGAAAACCAAGCTAGACCCGTTTCGGCACCCTGCCAGAGGGGGGAATCATCTCCGGTGGCCATCTTCATCATCCCGGCGGCCACCACGATGAGGAGGGAGTAGTCCACCCTCGGGGCTGAGGGTTTGTACCAGTAGCTATGTGATTAATCTCTCTCTCGTGATCCATATCATGGGCTTTGTTAATATAGTCGGATCATATGATGTTTCTCCCCTGTACACTATTGTTGTGATGAATTTAATCTTTACCCTTTGAAGTTTTGTGATGTCGGATTGAATGTTCATATTTGAGAACACATGATGTATGTCTTACGGTATGAATACTTGAGGTGACAATGGGGTATCATATTGATTCACTTGATATACGTTATGGAACTCAACTTGCGGATTCTCGCGGTGATATTGGGGTAATCTATCCATAGGGGTTGATGCACGTTTTTATTATCTTTTTTCTGATAGAAACTTTGGGGTCTCTTTGTAGTTCTTTGTGTGGATTGAGTATTATGAATATGAATATGCTTTGGTGTTATTCTAGTATGAACTCTAGGATAGATCGAACGGAAAAAATAGCTTTGCGATATTTTAGTACGAACTCTTGAATAGATCGAGCGGAAAGAATAGCTTTGAGGTGGTCTCGTACCCTACCAACAATTTCTATCTTTTTTTCTCCGCTAATAGGAACTCGGGAGTGATTCTTTGTTGCACTTTGAGGGATAATCATATGATCCAACTATGTTAGCACTGTTGGGAGATTGCACTAGTGAAAGTACAGACTCTAGGCCTTGTTTTTAAGCATTGCAATACCGTTTTTGTGCCCGTTTACTATTTGCTACCTTGCTGTTTTTATTTATTCAGATTATAAAAATATATTCGACCATCAATATTACACTTTTATCACCATCTCTTCACCGAACTAGTGCACCTATACAATTTGCCATTGTATTGGGTGTGTTGGGGACACAAGAGATTTCTTCTATTTGATTGCAGGGTTGTTTGTGAGAGATTATCTTCATCCTACACATCTCACGGATTGATAAACCTTAGGTCATCCACTTGAGGGAAAATTGCTATTGTCCTTCAAAACTCTACGCTTGGAGGCCCAACACGTGTCTACAATAATAAAGTTGCGTAGTAGACATCAAGCTCTTTTCTAGCACCGTTGCCGGGGAGGTGAGTGCTTGAAGGTATATCTTTAGATCTTGCAATTGAATATTTTAGTTTCTTTTTTTATCACTAGTTTGGTTTATAAAAAAAAACTACAAAAAATGGAATTGAGGTTGCATCATATTATTAATCATCTTTATAACATCTTTCTTGAAAATGATGGTTCAGAAAATTGTGCTCAATTATTAGAAGAAGAAGTCAATAAAATGTTTGGCACAAAATATTTGAATGATGAGCATGATTGCAATGTTGTTAGTATAAATTCTTTGAATATCCAAAATGCTAATGATGATTGCACAAGTCATGACAAAAATGTTTCTTATAAGCATGTCAATTTTTGCGGAGTGAATTGGGGTTGCATTTGCACACCAAAAAGGGAAGATAGATTTTGTAAGAAGCATAAATATTTAGAAATGAAAAGTTGCAAGAGAGGCTAGATGGTTGTGCTGAAAGATGTAATTTTTTCGCCATCCTTGTGAACTTTGCAATGAATGTGGTCATTTAAATATCCAATGCAATCTGTTTCAATCAAATCGTGTCCAAAATTTGTGATAACTTGATTTCCCTTGAGCATCATAAAGAGCTTAGTCTTTTTTTGGGGTATGAAGAAATGAAACATATAACTAAGGGTTTCCCAAATCCCAAGAGATTTCTTGATTTTGATCTAGAGGAAATTTATATGTCTTGTACGGTAAATTGCATTGAGAATCCTTATATTGCCAACTATCTAAAGACAAGAAAACAAATAGAATATGAAGAGAGTACTAATGAAAGGGAAAATATTTCCCAATACCCTCCTAGTGTTTATTATGATGAATCAGGTAATGAGGAGGAGCTTCCTATCCAATCAATCTCTTCAACAAGAAGCTTGAAAGAATTAATTAAACCCACACATGATGTGGTGAAGAAGAAGAAAAGAAGAAAGAATAAAGGTAAAAAGGTATCTCTCCCAAATAATGTTGCTCCTATCACCATTGTGCCTCATGAAAGTGAATCAAATATGTTGATGGAGGATGATGATATTGAGTATGATTTTGTGATACCTACTACTTGTTGTAATGATTATGATTGGGAAGACAACGATATCCCTTATGATCTTGAAAATCTATTTAGCACTTGCTTGGAAGAATATGATAATAATGTTTTCTATACTATTGGTGCCATTCATGCTATTGATAAGAATGGTTGTGATGACATGCAAAACCACAAGCTTGGGGATGCTATGTTTAATGAGTATGATATGTTTGAAGATTTATTTACTGAAAATAATGCTTGTCCTAAGCTTGGGGATGCTTTGCTTAATGAATATGATCCTTTGATTCCTTCTACTTTCGATAAGAAAATTTATTATGATGATAGCATGCCTCCTATTTATGATGATTACATTGATAAAAGTGGGTTTGGAGTCAACTCTAGGTAGTAGTGATCCCATTATTTTGGAGGGTGTTGAATCCTATTACAATATTGATGAAAGTGGATTTGGAGAGGTCATGACTCTATTTAGTGATACATCCACTATTTTGAAAGAGGTTTCAATTGAATTTTACAATGAAGTTGCTATCTATGATGATTATTATGATGACATCTATGCCATAAAGAGTGACAAATCTTCTATGTTTGAGCATCATGAAAAGAGTGCTGTATGTGATAGTTATATTGTTGAATCCATTCATGATGTTTCTGAAAATTATTATGAGGAAGGAACTTATGCTCTTACATATCTCAATAATATCAAGTTTCTTCTCTATGTGTTGATTGTTTTGAAGTTGCACTTGTTTTGCCTTCCCATCCTAGTTGATTCTTGTTCCCATAAGTTGTTTGCTCACAAAATCCCTATGCATAGGAAGTGGGTTAGACATAAATGTGCTACTTATATGCTTCATGATGCTCTCTTCATGTTTCAATTCTTATTTTTTATGCGAGCATCATTGAAATCATCATGCCTAGCTTAAAAGGCGTTAAAGAAAAGCACTTGTTGGGAGACAACCCAACACTTTTACCTACTATTTTTGTGTGTTCACATTATTATGCTACCGTATTTATCATGTTTTATTGCTTTCGTTTCAATAAAGTGCCAAGTAAAGCCTTTAGGATCATGTTGGGTGATAGTTGCTTTGATCATGCTGAAAAACAGAAATGTTTGCGCTCACGAAAATAATTCTAGTTTTTAACCTAAGAGCTCTTTTGAGTTTATTCTTTTTGCAAAAGATTAATATACAAATTGCTCACGTGGTGCTACTTTTTCAGAATTGTTGGAGTAGTGGAAGTATAGTTGGAGTATAGATTACTACAAACTATTCTATTTTTGACAGATTCTGTTTTTAATGCATAGTTTGCTTGTTTTCTAGTTTCTATGGCTTATATTGCTCAATACAAATTGTGGAAATGCGAAAATGCTCTTTAGAGCTCGGGCTCCATGGAGCCCGAGTTTGACTTGGTCAAAATTCAAACTTTCACGTTTCAATTTTTTTTTAAAAAAATTACACACATACTTAGAGACATAAAGCATATGTGTGTAAATTTTCAGGATGAAACACATTAAAATGAGTTCTACACAAAAAGAACAAATCTAAGGCTTTTTAGTAGATGCACTATTCATCCTCAAAGTCCATGAATTTGTCTTTTTTACACAGATCGCATTTTAGGATATTTCATACTTAAAATTTACATACATACACATAATATCCTTGTTTACTCGTATGATTTTTTTCCAGATTTTATTGAAATTGAAAAGTGCGAATTTTGAATTTTTCAAAAAATCTGGCCTCCATGGAGGCTGAGCTCCAAAAGGCCCTACTCGTGGAAATGATATGATATAGTAGGCATTGTGTGAGAATAATTATCAATCTTGTCTTTGGTAGTACCAAAAGTGGAATGGTTTGCTCTTTATCATACTAACCTATCTCACAAAGTTCCTTAAAGTTTTGTGTGATTGAAGTTTTCAAGTTTTGGGTGAGATGTCGATATGAGTAGAATAAGGAGTGACGAGACTCCAACCTTGGGGATGCCCAAGGCACCCCAAGGTAATATTCAAGGAAGATCCAAGCAACTAAGCTTGGGGATGCCTCGGAAAGCATCCCGTATTTCGTTTCCAACATTATCGGTAACCTCACTTGGAGCTATGTTTTCATTGATCACATGATGCGTGTTTTGCTTGGAGCATCATTTTCTTTTGCTAGGATTTGCTTGATGTTATTTAGAATAATATTTTGCATCTTTCTTTTCAATAAAAATATCAAGTATAGCCTTTGCCATGCTTATTTTGCAAGTCTACTTGTTGCTGTTTCAAAATAGAAAGTTTATCGATGTTGCAAAAATTCCCTAGAAAATTAAGAATGTGATAAAATGTTGATTTTTTTTTGCAAAATGAGCTATGATAAATTTCTACAGTTTGGCAAATGTTCATAACTTTTGGAGTTAGGGAAGTACTGATACTCTTGCATTCTTTACAGACTATACTATTTTAGCAGATTGTTGTTATGTTTGCATTGTTTGCATATGTTTGCTTTTTTAATGATTCTATTTGAGGATAGGAGTATTAAATATGCAGAGGCATTTAGTATGCAATATTGAATAATAATTTTAGTGGTTTTCTACAGTAGAGTATGATAAGGTTTTTGCATTGGTTTATACTAACTTATCTCACGAGTTTTTGTTGAGTTTTGTGTGGATGAAGCTTTTGAGATTTAGGAAAACCGTGATATGGGAGGAAGTAAGGAGACACAAAAGCTCAAGCTTGGGAATGCCCAAGGCATCCCAAGATAATATTTCAAGAAGTCTCAATAATCTAAGCTTGGGTATGCCCCGGTAGGCATCCCACCTTTTTTCTTCAACAATTATCAGTTAGTATCTGTTGAGCCTAAGTTTTTGCTTCTTCACCTGATGTGTGCTATCCTTGGATTGATATTTTATTTTGTTTTGCTTGCTGTTTTAATAAAGTACTTAGATTTGAAAGTTTTTAAATAAAATAGAGTCCTCAAATAGTTGTCTGGGAGGCTAAGTAAGCGGCATTCACATCCCGTCAATGAAGCTCTTTTCTATAAAATTGCTCTTGTGCTTCACTTATATCCTATGAGTAAATTGTTGAATAAATTGAATGTCATGAAGTTGAAATCATATCATGCCTAGTGGTAGCTTAACATTGGGTTTAAAAGTGAATTCTTTTGAGGCTTGGCAATCACAATATTGTTCATACAAGCAATTCACGAATAATTAGTATAAGGAAGAGAACTTTCACATATAAATACACTATCATGGAAATCTTTTGTGATAGTGAGCCCCCATCAAAATATTATATGCCAAAATTGTTGACGTTGGACAAGGAATACAACGTAATGATTTATGTTTTTTCATATTCATATAGAAGTTATATTGTCATAGATCGTTCAATATGTGGTGCTTGCCCCCCATCTTTGCTAGCCAAAAATTCCGCACCAAGTAGAGATACTACTTGTGCATCCAAAAACCCTTAAACCCAAATCTTATTTTCAAGAGTCCACCATACCTACCTAAGGATTGAGCAAGATCCTTCAAGTAAGTTGTCATCGGTGCAATAAGGCAATAGAAATTGCTTCTAAAAGTGTGAGAGAAAATTGAGTGTTGTACGAACTTGTGATGGCAAAAGCGACGGACTACATAATAAAGGTTGCTATCATAAGGGGCAATACAACGTGACGTTCTTTTGCACTAAGGGGTTGATCATACAAACAAATAAGCGCATGGCAACCTCTGCTTACCTCTGCGAAGGGCCTATCTTTTACTTTTCAGTATTTACTTTTATGCAAAGAGTCAAAGTTTTTCTCTCTATTCCCTTTTATTTTTCTCCTTTGGCAAGCATCATGTGGTGAGGAAAGATCTAGGCACATATGTCCAATTGAATATGGGTAGCATGAGTTATTATTGTTGACATCACCCTTGAGGTGAATACGTTGGGAGGTAAAACAATAAACCTCTATCTTCTATGTGTCCGGTTGAAACGCTTTGCTCATGTGTACGCAGCGAGTGTTAGCAATCATAGAAGATTATATGATGGTTGAGTATGTGGAGCTCTTACTTAAACTCTGTTGAATAAGTTGAATTGCAATTACTTGGTGACTAAGAACATAGGTTGTTGGGTTTCAAGAGAATTCATTGTTTGAACCTTAACAGGTGAATTGGTTGCCACTATAACATCAGAAGTTTTATAAGAAAGAATTGTTGTTATGATGCTAGGAAAAGTGACTGAAATTATCATTGATTAAACTTGTGCACTTTTCTAGCATTCACACTTCATAAATTATTTGTTTTATCATTTACCTACTCGAGGATGAGTAGGAATTAAGCTTGGGGACGCTGATACGTCTTCAACTTATCTATAATTTATTAAGTATTCATGTTGTTATTTTATCATTCTTGGATGTTTTACAATCATTTTATAGCAACTTTATATCATTTTTGGGACTAACCTATTGACCCAGTGCCCAGTGCCAGCTATTGTTTTTTGCTTATTTTTTACATCGTAGGAAATCAATATCGAACGGAGTTCAAACACCACGAAACTTTTTGTGGATTTTTTTGGACCAGAAGACCAACAGTGGGCCAAAGAAGCACATGGGTGGTGCCCCGAGGGGGGCACAACCCACCATGGCACGCCTGGGGGCCCAGGCGCGCCCAAGTGGGTTGTGCCCACCTCGGTGGCCTCCCGCACCCCTTCTTTGCACTATAAATTCTCAAATATTCCGAAACCCTTCGGGGTTAACCTAGATCAGAAGTTCCGCCACCCCAGGGCTCCGTAGCCACCTAAAACCAATCTAGACCCATTCCGGCACCCTGTCGGAGGAGGAATCATCTCCGATGGCCATCTTCATCATCCCGGCGGCCACCACGATGAGGAAGGAGTATTCCACCCTCGGGGCTGAGGGTTTGTACCAGTATCCATGTGATTAATCTCTCTCTCTCTCTCTCTCGTGATCTATATCATGGGCTTTGTTAATATAGTCAAATCATATGATGTTTCTCCCCTATACACTCTTGTTGTGATGAATTGAATCTTTACCCTTTGAAGTTTTGTCATGTCGGATTGAATGTTCAGATTTGAGAACACATGATTTATGTCTTGCGGTATGAATACTTGAGGTGACAATGGGGTATCATGTTGATTGACTTGATATACATTATGGCACTCAACTTGCGGATTCTCGCGGTGATATTGGGGTAATCTATGCATAGGGGTTGATGCACGTTTTTATTATCTTTACTCCGATAGAAACTTTGGGGTCTCTTTGTAGTTCTTTGTGTGGATTGAGTATTATGAATATGAATATGCTTTGGTGTTATTCTAGTACAAACTCTAGGATAGATCGAACAGAAAAAATAGCTTTACATTATTTTAGTACGACCTCTTGAATAGATCGAGCGGAAAGAATAGCTTTGAGGTGGTCTCGTACCCTACAAACAATTTCTATCTTTTGTTCTCCGCTAATAGGAACTCGGGAGTGATTCTTTGTTGCACTTTGAGGGATAATCATATGATCCAACTATGTTAGAATTGTTGGGAGATTGCACTAGTGAAAGTATGGACCCTAGGCCTTGTTTTTAAGCATTGCAATACCGTTTTTGTGCCCGTTTACTATTTGCTACCTTGCTGTTTTTATTCATTCAGATTATAAAAATATATTTCTACCATCAATATTACACTTTTATCACCATCTCTTCATCGAACTAGTGCACCTATACAATTTTCCATTGTATTGGGTGTGTTGGGGACACAAGAGATTTCTTGTATTTGATTGCAGGGTCATTTGAGAGACACCATCTTCATCCTACACCTCTCACGGATTAATAAACCTTAGGTCATCCACTTGAGGGAAAATTGCTACTGTCCTACAAAACTCTGCGCTTGGAGGCCCAACACGTGTCTACAACAATAAAGTTGTGTAGTATGCTAGAAGTATTATTGTTTTTATGTCAATATTAAACTTTTGTTTTGAATCTTATGGATCTGAACATTCATGCCACAATAAAGAAAAATTACATGGATAAATGTGTTCGGTAGCATTCCACATCAAAAAATTTATTTTTATCATTTACCTACTCGAGGACGAGCGGGAATTAAGCTTGGGGATGCTTGATACGTCTCCAAGGTATCTATAATTTTTGATTGTTCCATGCTATTATATTATCTGTTTTGGATCTTTTACATGCATTAATATGATATTTTACATTATTTTTGGGACTAACCTATTAACCTAGAGCCCAGCACCAGTTCCTGTTTTCCCCTTGTTTTTGAGCTTCGCAGAAAAGGAATACCAAACAGCGTCCAAATTAAATAAAACTTTCACGATGATTTTTCTTGGACCAGAAGACACCCCGGAGATTTGGAGTTCAAGTTAGAAGAGCCACGAGGCGGCGACAAGGGGGGAGGGCGTGGCCCCTGCCTTATGGCCTCCTCGTGACTCCCGTGACCTAGTTCTGCCTCCTATATATTCACATATATTCCCAATCCACCAGAAGCATCCACGAAAACACTTTGCCACTGCCGCAACCTTCTGTTCCCGTGAGATCCCATCTTGGGGCCTTTTCCGGCATCCTGTTGGAGGGGGATTCGATCACGGAGGGCATCTACATCAACTCTATTGCCCTTCCAATGAAGCGTGAGTAGTTTACCTCAGACCAACGGGTCCATAGCTAGTAGCTAGATGGCTTATTCTCTTTCTCTTTGATTCTCAATACCATGTTCTCCTCGATGTTCTTGGTTTCTACCCGATGTAATCTTTGTTTGCGGTGTGATTGTCGAGATCCGATGAATTGTGGATTTATGATCAGCTTATCTATGAATATTATTTGAATCTTCTCTGAATTCTTTTATGTATGATTTGATATCTTTGTAATTCTCTTCGAACTATCGGTTTGGTTTGGCCAATTAGATTGGTTTTTCTTGCAATGGGGGAATGCTTAGCTTTGGGTTCAATATTTCGGTGTCCTTTCCTAGTGACAGTAGGGGCAGCAAGGCACATATTGTATTGTTGCCATCGAGGATAAAAAGATGGGGTTTACATCATATTTCTTGAGTTTATTCCTCTACATCATGTCATCTTACTGAAAGCATTACTCTGTTCTTCATGAACTTAATACTTTAGATGCAGGCAGGAGTCGGTCGATGTGTGGAGTAATAGTAGTAGATGCAGGCAGGAGTCGTTCTACTTGACACAGATGTGATGCCTATATTTCGTAATCATTGCCTTAGATATCGTCATAACTTTGCGCTTTTCTATCAATTGCTCGACAGTAAATTGTTCACCCACCGTATTATTTGCAATCTTGAGAGAAGCCTCTAGCGAAACCTATGGCCCCCGGGTCTATTTTCCATCATATAAGTTTTCAATCTACTATTTTGCAATCTTTTACTTTCCGATCTATAAACCAAGAAACCCCAAAATATTTTATCTTTTATTTAGTTTTATTTATCTATCCCTATCAGATCTCACTTTTGCAAGTGACCGTGAAGGGATTGACAACCCCTTTATCGCGTTGGGTGCAAGTTGTTTGATTGTTTATGCAGGTATTGGTGATTTGTGTGTTGTTTCCTACTGGATTGATACCTTGGTTCTCAAAACTAAGGGAAATACTTACGCTACAGTGCTGCATCACCCCCTCCTCTTCGGGGAAAACCAACGCTAGCTCGAGACGTAGCAAGAAGGATTTCTGGCGCTGTTGCCGGGGAGGCCTACGCCAAGTCAAGTCAAGATTTACTCTCCCGTCAACGAGCCATTTCTGGCGCCATTGCTGGGGAAGCCTACGCAAAAGTCAACATACCAAGTACCCATCACAATCTCTATCTCTCGCATTACATTATTTGCCATTTGCCTCTCGTTTTCCTCTCCCCCACTTCACCCTTGCCATTTTATTCACCCTCTCTTTCCCAATCTCCTCCTCTTTTTCCCTTTGCCTTTAGTTTGCTCGTGTGTTAGTTTGCTTGCTTGTTCGTCACGATGGCCTTACCTAATTTTGGTGATCTTCACCTTAAAAGGCTAGAAGATATCGAAAACAATGTCAGGAAGTTTTCTAGGAACAAAAGAGTTTTATGAGTTATATGAATAAAGAGCTTGATGATATGTCCAAAGAATTTGATGGTGTAAGAGCCCAAATTGCTCATCTTGAAAAAATGACCGCTGAAATTTCGGATATGCAAGCCACCTTAGTCAATAAGATGGCCGCTAAACCGAATAACTATGAGAATCAAGATGAAGATCTAAAAGTTATTGATGTGTCCCCTATTAAATCGTTGTTTTGCAATGTGAATCTTGATGAATCTGATTATGATCTTCCCTTACCTAGAAGGCGTTCTAAGAATTCTGAGTTTTTAGATCCTGATGATGAAATTGATAAAAAAGGGATTGAAAGAAATAAAAATCTAGATATTGCTAAACCCACTATTTTGGATCTCAAGGAATTTAACTATGAAAATTGCTCTTTAATTGATTATATTTCCTTGTTGCAATCCATGTTAAATTCTCCTCATGCTTATAGTCGAAATAAGGCCTTTACCGAACACATTGTTGACGCCTTAATGCAATCTTATGAAGAAAAGCTTGAGTTGAAAGTTTCTATCCCTAGAAAACTCCATGATGAGTGGGAACCTACAATTAAGATTAAAATTAGAAATTACGAGTTTCATGCTTTGTGTGATTTGGGTGCTAGTGTCTCTACTATCCCCAAAGCTTTGTGTGATTTGCTAGATTTCCGTGACTTTGATGATTGCTCTCTAAACTTGCATCTTGCGGATTCCACTATTAAAAAGCCTATGGGAAGAATTAATGATGTTCTTATTGTTGCAAATAGGAATTATGTGCCCGTAGATTTTATCGTTCTTGATATAGATTGCAATCCTAGAAAGAAAATAAAATTACCATATGAATCTATCATGAGAGCCACTTATGGATTGCCTACCAAAGATGGCAATACCTAGATCTATCCTTGCTTTTATGCCTAGCTAGGGGCGTTAAACGATAGCACTTGTTGGGAGGCAACCCAATTTTATTTTGTGTTTTTTGTTTTTGGTTCTGTTTAAGAATAAACAATCCATATAGATTCTGTTTAGATGTGGTTTTATCTTTTAATTAGTGTTTGTGCCAAGTTAAACCTATTAGATCTTCTTGGAAGATAGTTATTTGATCTTGCTGTAATTTCCAGAATCTTTGCGCTCAGTGCCCGAATTGTCAAAAATCACCAGAAAGTGATAAAATAGTGATTCCAATTGCTGCTGATCAATAAAAACATTTCCCAGGCCGTCTAAATTTGGTAGAATTTTTTGGGTTCCAGAAGTTTGCGTTAGTAACAGATTACTACAGACTGTTCTGTTTTTGACAGATTCTGTTTTGCGTGTGTTGTTTGCTTATTTTGATGAATCTATGGATAGTAAAATAGTTTATAAACCATAGAGAAGTTGGAATACAGTAGGTTTAACACCAATACAAATAAATAACAAGTTCACTACAGTACCTTAAAGTAGTCTTTTGTTTTCTTTCTCTAACGGAGCTCACGAGATTTCTATTGAGTTTTGTATTGTGAAGTTTTCAAGTTTTGGGTGAATTCTTTTGATGGATTATGGAACAAGGAGTGGCAAGAGCCTAAGCTTGGGGATGCCCATGGCACCCCCAAGATAATCCAAGGACACCAAAAAGTCAAAGCTTGGGGATGCCCCGGAAGGCATCCCCTCTTTCGTCCACTTCCATCGGTAATTTACTTGGAGCTATATTTTTATTCACCACATGATATGTGTTTTGCTTGGAGCGTCTTGTATTATTTGTGTCTTTGCTTGTTAGTCTACCACAATCATCCTTTCTGTACACACCTTTTGATAGAGCCATGTATGAATTGAAATTTGTTAGAATACTCTATGTGCTTCACTTATATCTTTTGAGCTTGATAGTTTACTCTATGTGCTTCACTTATATCTTTTTGAGCGTGATAATTTTTGCTCTAGTGCTTCACTTAGATCTTTTAGAGCACGGTGGTGGTTTGTTTTAAAGAAACTTGATCTCTCATGCTTCACTTAGATTATTTTGAGAGTCGTTAATAGCATGGTAATTTTCTTAATGTTAATATACTTGGTATTCAAGATATGTGAAACTTTCTTTTTAGTGGGTTGAATACTAAGATAAGTTTGATGCTTGATAATTGTTTTGAGATATGGAGGTGATAATATCATAGTCGTTCTAGTTGAGTAGTTGTGAATTTGAGAAATACTTGTGTTAAAGTTAGCAAGTCCCGTAGCATGCACGTATGGTTAAAGTTGTGTAACAAATTTGAAGCATGAAGTGTATCTGGCTTGTGCATCCTTATGAGTGGCGGTCGGGGACGAGCGATGGTCTGTTCCTACCAATCTATCCCCCTAGGAGCATGCGCGTAGTACTTGATTTTTGATGACTTCTAATTTTTTTGCAGTAAGTATATTAGTTCTTTTGACTAATGTTGAGTCCATGGATTATACGCACTTTTACCTTTCCGCCATTTGCTAGCCTCTTCGGTACTGTGCATTGCCCTTTCTCACATTGAGAGTTGGTGCAAACTTCGCCGGTGCATCCAAACCCCGTGATATGATACACTCTTTCACACATAAACCTCGCTATATCTTCCTCAAAATAGCCACCATACCTACCTATCATGGCATTTCCATAGCCATTCTGAGATATATTGCCATGCAACTTCCATCATCATCATCATCACATGCTTTACTTTTGTCATATTGCCATTGCATGATCTTGTAGTTGACATCATATTTGTGGCAAAGCCACCATGCATTATTTTTCATACATGTCACTCTTGATTCATTGCACCATCCCGGTACACCGCCGGAGGCATTCATATAGAGTCATATCTTGTTCTAGTATCGAGTTGTAATCATTATGTTGTAATCAATAGAAGTGTGATGGTCATCATTATTAGAGCATTGCCCAATCAAAAAAAAAGAGAGAAAGGCCAAAAAGAAAAAAAAAGAAAGGCCCCCAAAAAAGAAGGAGAAAATAAAAAGGGCAATGCTACTATCTATTTTTCCACACTTGTGCTTCAAAGTAGCACCTTGTTCTTCATGTAGTGAGTCTCATATATTGTGCTTCAAAGTAGCACCATGATTTTCATATAGTGAGTCTCATAATTTGTCTTGTTCATACCAGTGGGAATTTTTCATTATAGAACTTGGCTTGTATATTCCAACGATGGGCTTCCTCAAAATGCCCTAGGTCTTCATGAGCAAGCAAGTTGGATGCACACCCACTAGTTTTCTTTTGTTGAGCATTCTTAGCTCTAGTGCATCCGTTGCATAGCAATCCCTACTCCTTGCATTAACATCAATTGATGGGCATCTCCATAGCTCATTGATTAGCCTCGTTAATGTGAGACTAATCATCATATTCTATACCACCCATAGTGCTATGTCCATGGCTCGCGCTCATGTATTGCGTGAAGGTTGAAAAAGTTTGAGATTATTTGAGTATGAAACAATTGCTTGGCTTGTCATCGGGGGTATAGAAGTTGGGAACATCTTTGTGTGACGAAAATGAAGCATAGCCTAACTATATGATTTTGTAGGGATGAACTTCCTTTGGCCATGTTATTTCGAGATGACATAATTGTTTGATTAGTATGCTTGAAGTATTATCATTTTTATGTCAATATGAACTTTTGTCTTGAACCTTTTGGATCTGAATATTCATACCATGATTAAGAAGATTTACATTGAAATTATGCCAAAGTATCACACCGCATCAAAAATTCTCTTTTTATCATTTACCTACTCGAGGACGAGCAGGAATTAAGCTTGGGGATGCCTGATACGTCTCCAACGTATCTATAATTTTTGATTGCTCCATGCTACTTTATCTACTATTTTGGACTATATTGGTATTTATTTTCCACTTTTATATTATTTTTGGGACTAACCTATTAACCGGAGGCCCAACCCAGAATTGCTATTTTTTGCCTATTTCAGTATTTCGAGGAAACATAATATCAAACGGAGTCCAAACGGAATGAAACCTTCAGGAACATGATCTTCTCACCGAACGTGATCCAGGAGACTTGGACCCTACTCCAAGAAGTTTCCGGGGAGGTCACGAGGGTGGACGGCGTGCCCCCCTTGGCGCGCCCCCCTGCCTCGTGGGCCCCTCGGAGCTCCACTGACGTGCTCCTTCCTCCTATATATACCTACGTACCCCCATTAGACCAGAGACGGAGGCAAAAACCTAATTCCATCGCCGCAACTTCCTGTATCCACGAGATCCCATCTTGGGGCCTATTCCGGAGCTCCGCCGGAGAGGGCATCCATCACGGAGGGCTTCTACATCAACACCATAGCCCTTCCGATGAAGTGTGAGTAGTTTACTTCAGACCTTTGGGTCCATAGCTAGTAGCTAGATGGATTCTTCTCTCTTTTTGGATCTCAATACAATGTTCTCCCCCTCTCTCATGGAGATCTATTCGATGTAATATTCTTTTTGCAGTGTGTTTGTTGCGACCGATGAATTGTGGGTTTATGATCCAACTTATCTATGAATAATATTTGAATCTTCTCTGAATTCTTTTATGTATGATTGAGTTATCTTTGCAAGTCTCTTCGAATTATCCGTTTGGTTTGGCCAACTAAATTGGTAGTTCTTGCAATGGGAGAAGTGTTTAGCTTTGGGTTCAATCTTGCGGTGTCCTTACTCAGTGACAGAAAGAGTTGCAAGGCACGTATTGTATTGTTGCCATCGAGGATAACAAGATGGGGTATTTATCATATTGCATGAATTTATTCCTCTACATCATGTCATCTTGCTTAAGGCGTTACTCTGTTTTTAACTTAATACTCTAGATGCATGCTGGATAGCGGCCGATGAGTGGAGTAATAGTAGTAGATGCAGGCAGGAGTCGGTCTACTTGTCACGGACGTGATGCCTATATACATGATCATACCTAGATAACCTCATAACTATGCTAAATTCTATCAATTGCTCAACAGTAATTTGTTCACCCACCGTAGAATATCTATGCTCTTGAGAGAAGCCACTAGTGAAACCTATGGCCCCCGGGTCTATTCTCATCATATCAATCTCCATTACTTTATTTTACTTGTTTTGCTTTTACTTTTTACTTTGCATCTTTATACCAAAAATACCAAAAATATTATGTCTATCAGATCTCACTCTCGTAAGTGACCGTGAAGGGATTGACAACCCCTAAGCGTTGATTGCGAGTTGCTACCGTTTTGTGCAGGTACGAGGGACTTGCGCGTGACCTCCTACTGGATTGATACCTTGGTTCTCAAAAACTGAGGGAAATACTTATGCTACTGTGCTGCATCACCCCCTCCTCTTCGGGGAAAACCAACGGTAGCTCGAGACATAGCACTGCATCACCCTTTCCTCTTCAAGGGAAAAACTAACGCACCATTGCCGGGGACATCTACGCCAAGTCAAGACATACCAAGTACCCATCATAAAACTCGCATCTTTTGCATTACATTATTCTCCATTTGCCTCTCGTTTTCCTCTCCCCCACTTCTAAAATGATTTTCAAAAATATTTTCCTTTTTCCTCGCCCCTCTTCCGTTTGTCTTTTTCATTTGCTTTTTGTTTGCCCGTTTGTTAGATTGGTTTGTTACTACCATGTTTGAATCTGGGTAGGTTATCGCTGAAAAGGATAGTAGTAACGATGGGGGAAACTTTGATGCTTTTGCTAATAGTAATCCTCATGAAGAATCTACTATCTTGCACACTAAAAATCTTTGCATAGGTAGCAACAGTATTATTGAAAAAAGGGGCTATTCAAGATTTCTTTACTTGTGCCAGTGTGCTACCGACGTTAGGTGTATCTATTCTCCATAAAACTAGTAGTCTCGCCGATGCTATATCTTTGCTTGTGGTTGAACTTGAAAGACAATTTGTTCATATGCATCCATGCATACAACGGATTTTTCTAGAGTTTTCTAATATTGAGCATTCTTTTGTTAAGCGCGCCACCACTATATTTCTAGCCCATGAATTTAGATTTATTATGAAAGAAGCTAGTGAAATTTTCACGCATTATAAAGTAGATGGTGGTCGACCTCCCATAGAGGGGGTTCTCTTTAATCAAGAGGAAATAATGCGTTTACAATCTCTAGATCATGTTGCTTATAATGAAAATTTAAGAAAGAGGGTCCCTACCGATGTTTTAGTTGATAAGATTTCTGAACTTAATGATAATTTTGCTATACAAAACAACGGATTAGGTTTCTCTCTTGGACACAAGCTCATGACTTTTTCCCAAAAGAACACTTACAATGATGAATTGGTCATACAATATGAGGGGCCGAAGGTGGAACCAATTCCTCCCAAGCTTGATCTTAGGGATCCTTATCCCATTAAATTTAGCCCTTTTGATTACTTTTGCTTACCACAAAGAAAACTTGTTGCTGAACGAAGGAAGTATGACATGAGCTTTCGAGATTTGCCTTATCATTACTATGATTATACCTAGATCTATTTGTGTTTTATGCCTAGTAAAGGGCGTTAAACAATAGCGCTTGTTGGGAGGCAACCCAATTTTATTTTTGTTCTCTGCTTTTTGGTTCTGTTTTTCAATAAATAATTCATCTAGCCTCTGGCTAGATGTGTTTTGGTGTTTTAATTAGTGTTTGTGCCAAGTAAGACCTTTGGGATGGCTTATGGTGGTTGTCGTGGAATTGTCACAGCAGATGTCCTAGTGTGAGGACTTAGTCATGAGGCCAACACATCTATGTGGTAGCTTGAGAGGGGTTGATCGGAATCGAGAGACGCAACACAAGACAAGGATTTAAACAGCTTTGGGCCCCGGGAAACATCACCCAGTAACGACCCTACATGCTGTTTGTGGCTAGGTCTTATTATCATCATGAGGGAGTCGCCGTAAATCGGCTCTCCTAGTTATGTCTAGACTTAAGATTCTCCTCTCCTCTCTTGGGGTGTCCTGGCCCTCCTTATATAAGTTGAAGGGGTGGGTTACATGTAGAGTCCATCTCGGACTAAGACTTAAACTATTCTGACTTCTCTTCATGGGCTTCTTAACATCTTGGGCTTCTTAACGTCTCGAGCTTATTAACCCCAGGCGACTTTGTCTATTGGGTTATGGCTGTCTGCCGGGTTACCATCTGACTTACCATCTGGCTTATCATCTGCCGGGATATGATCTGACTTAACATTTGCCGAGTTATGATCTAACTTAACATCTACCGGGATATGATCTGACTTAACATCTGCCGGGTTATGATCTGACTTAACATCTGCCGGGTTATGATCTGACTTAACATCTGCCTTATCATCTGCCTTAACATATGCCGAGTTATGATTTGACTTAACTGTCCCAGCTGGGTCATAACTCCGGCTGGGTCATACTGCGGGGTATATCCCCGACATTAGCCCCAATTTAATTTGGATTTATCCATGTTAAACTAATCCTGTAAAACAAACACAAGAACAATTTTGACAGATTATGCTCCGGTTTAAGAACTTTTGTAAGCCGACACCTGATCATCCTTAACTCCTTGTCATTTCCTTCTTCTAGAAAATCTGGGTCAATAGACCAACTTCATACTCAGTCTTATCTTCAGCCGGCTTGAAGATGTAGAACTTGCCCATTTATCATTGCCAAAATTGCCGGGTTATAAAAACTGATGGCACCAGGTCATAATTGTTTGTTAACATCAGCTTTGAAAGCGTACCTCCCATATATGAATATCACTTGTAGCCCCCAAGTCTTAAGAAGGGAACGTAGTAACAACTTAAGACTTGCTTCAATATGAATGTCACAAGCTTGAAGAAATCTAGGTTATTCATCTCAATCATTAATCATAAACTAAGTATTCCACATATGTAGCCCCCAAGTGCCGGGTTGTCATGCTTGCAGCAACCTGGAACTTGTAATTGTCTTATGCTCATAAAAACTTCAACCAGTGTAGCCCCCAAGTGTCGGGTCGTTATGCAATAAGGAGCAGGGACTTTATAGATATGATCATGTAGACTTGAACAACAATGTGTATCCCCCATCATGGGGCTTGAACCCATGTCGACAAGGTTAAGAGCCTTATGTTTTACCAACTGAGCAGTGGATCCTTCAATATAACGGAATAAGGCTCGTGTACCTTCAATTTTTAATAGGAGCAATTGGTAACCCCCAAGGGCTAGCTCATTATGATGTGATGAGTCGGGTCTTCAATAAGGTGAGCAAAAAATGACTTTGCATTAGCCCCCAAGTGCCATGGTGCATGCTGGCAGTGACATGGGACTTGCATATTTAATGTAATCTCAATTTGAATAATGTAGCCCCCAAGTGCTGGGTCGTAAGCCTGCAGCGACTCGAGACTATTCCTTCCATTGTAGAATAAATTATATCCATTGATAAAATAATAGTCATTGCGCTGAAGCGACTTTGAAAACCTCAATCATAATATTGGTTATTGATAACCATAATAAAAATCCAGCCATGTTGGCTATTGAAGATTTGAATAATATAATCCGTCGAGGGTATTGACCCGTAGGCATGCAATAGCATGATTTTGATTGCTCAAGGTAAATATATCCTAACAACTTAACGCCCTTTATCAGGACAGGTTATCAAAACCCCAAATATGCTCAAATGTGAGTCATAAAGATTAAGGTTACATGGCCTGAATTGTTTTAAACAAGGATGAACTCAAAAATGTTCAAATAGAAATAATAAATCAGAAAAACAAGGCTTTCATAGGTGTCCAGGCCTAAAACTCAAGTGCTTTCACGGGCCGCACAGCCACTGAGTTAAACCTTTATACAAAACTTATAAGCCAGACTTCACACAACCAATCGTTGTTTTAACTTTGACAAGTTCAGGGTCTGTATAAGATTGACTTGTCAAAAGTACGGCGGGTTGTTCCAGGATTACCTAGGCGGAGTGGCAGACTTAAAAAGGCAGGATAACCCGGGGTTTTAGGTGAATACACCTGGCTTCCAAGCCTGGCTTTTAAGCCTATTACAAGGGTCACAAAAACTCTTGTCCTTTAGAACAAAGAGCCCCCAAGCAATATCTTTGAGCTATGCTCAATGGGCACCTATGTTTGAGTTGTGCTTTTGCAACAGACTCTCTTTGGTCCCTTTAACCTGGGTAGCAATCCCCCAAGTGTTTTTATAAACATGGCATATAAGCCGGATCAAAAGGGTAATCATAACTCCGCTAAATAAGCCGGAAGCCCCCATGTGACCATAATAAGATAAGCCCATAAGGCAGGATACCCATGTTTGAACCGCGCATCATGGCAGCTAGTTTTCTTTGGCAACCTTTAATTTTTCTGAGAACTCAAACTTGCGAGAGAGGAATTTGTTTTTTCAACCGGAGTTTTAAATCGGATACTAAGAGCTTCCAAGCTTTATGGGAGAGAGATATCTCTTGAGCCGGATTTTAAACCGGAATCTTCATTTTGAGCCGGAAATTTTCTGACGGCCTTTAAATTTTCACCAATAGGGCAGTAACCTCCGGGACCGGGTTATTTTTCCCTTTAATGACCTGGAGTTCTTGAGTCTGCTTTAAACTGGCAATCATTTACTGAATCATGTCATCATAGCCCTCGAGTCACAAAGCGACTCGAGGAGTTGACTTGAGATTCTCCATAATTGACCGTGATATAAACCAACATATAGTTGAACAGCGGAATGCTGCAATATGGTGAAGCTTAGCGGTAAAGGTGGCAAGTTGATGATCTTCGCAATACTCATTGTATATCCCAATATGAGTCATTCAATAAATTTGGTGATATGGTGGTCACTTCTGCAGCAGAAAATTTGTCCTGCACATGAAAATATATAGACCAAAGTAATTGTTCTTTGACAAAAACAATATGTGCCAATAAAATAGACGTAGATAGACATCACCTGACTTTGTCGAGATGACGGATGATCCATATATATATCATTCATGAATAATCCACATTAATTTCAATGGCGCTTTAATCACTCTCTCGAAGAGACTTCAAACTGGGCGACTCTTGTTTGAAGAAACGGAAAAGCCCCGTGGGTCAAAGCCCATAGATGAGCGTGGCAGAAGTAGGACCAAAGGCAGCTTGCAACGGCGATTCTGGATGCAACACCCGCAAGACAACGGGCCGGTGGTTTAAAGCGGCACTGTGGTGACTTAGAGAAGAGGCGCGGGTGCTTGGTAATGAAGGCGACGACCGTGGCCATGGTGGATCGAAAACCACGGTCTAGAGGCGAGGTGAACCAGCAGGTCGACGGAGGCGGCGCCGAGGAGCACTAAAACGGGACGACTCATGGAGGAGTGGCAAGGTGGTTACACTGTAGTGGCGGGTCGAAGACGAATGCGGCGGCTCAGTGAGGGACAACCGGTTTGAGGCACACTGAGCCGGCCTGCCGGCGAGGCGCGGCTGAGCCAGCGTCAGGTTGAAGAGGAACAGACGGCTGAATGCTTGACGTGGAGTACCCGTAGTGGCAGGAAGAGCCACAACGGAGGAAGTAGATTCAATGGCGAAGGTGAGCCAGCGTGGGCGTGCTCAGAGACGGGTCGTGGCCAAGCAGCTCCAGGCGGCATCGTAGCATAGGCGGGTTAAGGCCGAGGCAATTTGACGAGGCTGCAACTGTGGAAATGGGAGGCCACGGCCGCGGTGGCAGAGGTAACTCGCCGTGGCACTGCTCCAAGGAGGGGGCGGTTCGCCCACGGCAGATCATGATGGCTCAAAGCAGCAGAGGCGGTACCCGCGGGTCGACAACGGTGGCAGGCTGCTTAGCGTGGGATCAATGGAAATAGAAGGTGACCTAGCGCTGCGGCGGTTCATAAGTGCAGCGGCGGCGGCGGCAGGGCCCAGGCCGGCCGTAACAGTTTAGAGGCGAGTCACTGCGGTGGTTTAGCATCGCAAGCTAGCGATGCAGTGAGTCATAACAACGATGGAGGTGACCCGGCTGGGGTGATTCATAAACCGGCCGCGGGCAGCGTGAGTCGGCCAGAGGCAAAGGCCGCAACAGTGAAGGCATATGGCGGCTCAAGGCACGGGCAACGAGTAAGGCTGCGGTAGCGGCAGCAGCTCGACACAGCGGCCCAAGATGATCGCTTTGAAATGGAGGTAAGGCCAAACTAGGGTTAGCAGCTTCTACACTCGAAGTGGCGTTGTGTGATTACGGTTGTAGTTTCCATCTCCAGTAGATTTGATTGATTCTCTGGGCTCGAACCTGAAGCATGGTCATAATCTGCACTGTCTTTTGTTTGATCTTAGAGAGCCATATCAATTTAACTCCTGCAGGATTTGTACGGTACAAAGAGCAGGAGCCCCAACGTATTTAACCCTTTGTATTGTACGCGCGCGGGAAAACATATAGTCTGATCCAGCCGTTGTAAAACTTTGCAGTGGAATTCCTGAAGAATCTTTGACCCGGTGACTTGCTGTGCCGTATGAAGGCGAAAACTTCAACTCGTCTCTATCTAGTCTGGCACATGCTTTCTCAACGAGGTGGCTTGGTATGGCCACAGGAGCAGTGAGTCGACGAAGCAGGGGACCACGATGGCGGTTTGAGGCAAGGTGGCCGTGAGCGACTTGCAGTAGATATAAGCAGCATGGTCAAAGTGGAGAGCGGCAGCGCCGGCTCGGCCATGGCGGCTTATGGCAGTAGAGGACGGTAGAGACGAGCCGGTGTTGGAGTACAGTAGCCAGCGCGCCTTGGCGGGTCAACGGCGCAGGCGAACCGAGCGGGTCCATGGCAAAGGCGAGCTGCTGGCTTGGAGGTAGCCCAGAAGCGAGGTAATGCCGCAGTAGTGGCAGGCCGTCAACTCGGAGGTAGCTCAGAGCGGTTCGGAGCGGAGGTGGGTCGCGACGAACCTCGGCAGAAGAGCAGACCGGCCCCGAGACAAGGTAGGCCCGGCTCAGAACGGCTTCGGGTGTAACTTGACGCACCACAACAGGGGCGACTTAGCAAAAAATGACGCCGACCACCAGTTAAAAACCATCTTGACTCCACGCGTGACTCAACAAGTAGTAGTAATTAGCTCTTTTGGTAGCGATTTAGAGGCCGAGTCATGGTTGGTTTGACTCTGCTGTCACTTATGTCAGCGACCGTAGAAAATATTGATGCCTTCAGTTTCGAAGGATCACCGGATCCTCAGTGACTTAACCCTAATTTCCCTTGAACTCAAAACCTCGCCCGGGCATTAGATCCGACTGCTGTTTTAGACTAATAAACTCAAAACTGATGCAAATCTTTCCAAGCCAATTTCTCTTCATCCGGAAAATTATGAACTTCTCGATCCCTGAGAAAAGATCCCTCCAAGAACTCCTCAGCACCGTGCGTAGGCCCCATGGTGGGCGCCAACTGTCGTGGAATTCTCACGGCAGATGTCCTAGTGTGAGGACTTAGTCGTGAGGCCAACACATCTATGTGGTAGCTTGAGAGGGGTTGATCGGAATCGAGAGACGCAACACAAGACAAGGATTTAGACAGCTTCGGGCCCCGGGAAACATCATCTGGTAACGACCCTACATGCTGTTTGTGGTTAGGTCTTATTGTCATCATGAGGGAGTCGCCGTAAACCGGCTCTCCTAGTTATGTCTAGCCTTAAGATTCTCCTCTCTTCTCTTGGGGTGCCCTGCCCCTCCTTATATAAGTTGAAGGGGCGGGTCACATGTAGAGTCCATCTCAGACTAAGACTTAAACTATTCTGACTTCTCTTCATGGCTTCTTAACATCTTGGGCTTCTTAACGTCGCGGGCTTATTAACCCCAAGCGACTCTGTCTGCTGGGTTATGACTGTCTGCCGGGTTACCATCTGACGTACCATCTGGCTTATCATCTGTCGGGTTATGATCTGACTTAACATCTGCCGGGTTATGATCTGACTTAACATCTATCGGGTTATGATCTGACTTAACATCTGCCGGGTTATGATCTGACTTAACATCTGCCTTATCATCTGCCTTAACATCTGTCGGGTTACGATCTGACTTAACATCTACCGGGTTATGATCTGACTTAACATCTGCCTTAACATCTACTGGGTTATGATCTGACTTAACTATCCCAGTCGGGTCATAACTTCCTCCGGGTCATATTGCGGGGTATATCCCCGACAGTGGTACTTGTTTTGATCTTGCTGAAAAAATAGAAACTTTTGTGCCCAGGAAAATAATTTTCGTTTGTTACAAAAGCGTGATTTTAATCTGATTCTTTTTGCACAAGATTGGTACACAAATTTCCCAGGTTGTCCTAATTTTTCAGAATTTTTGGAGTTACAGAAGTATTCTAGAGTTACAGATTACTACATGTTGTTCTGTTTTTGACAGATTCTGTTTCTATATGTTGTTTGCTTATTTTGATGAATCTGTGGGTAGTATCGGGGGGTATGTACCATGGAAAAGTTGGAATATAGTAGATATTACACCAATATAAATGAAGAATGATTTCACAACATTACCAAAAGTGGTGATTTATTTTCTTATACTAACGGAACTTATGAGATTTTCTGTTGAGTTTGTGTTGTGAAGTTTTCAAGTTTTGAGTAAGGATTTGATGGACTATGGAATAAGGAGTGGCAAGAGCCTAAGCTTGGGGATGCCCAAGGCACCCAAAGGTAATATTCAAGGACAACCAAGAGCCTAAGCTTGGGGATGCCCCGGAAGGCATCCCCTCTTTCGTCTTCGTCTATCAGTAACTTTACTTGAGGCTATATTTTTATTCACCACATGATATGTGTTTTTCTTGGAGCGTCTTGTATTATATGAGTCTTTGCTTTTTAGTTTGCCACAATAATCCTTGTTGTACACACCTTTTGAGAGGGACACGCATGAATCGTGATTTATTAGAATACTCTATGTGCTTCACTTATATTCTTTCAGCTAGGCAATTTTGCTCTAGTGCTTCACTTATATCTTTTTAGAGCACTGATACGTCTCCAACGTATCTATAATTTATGAAGTATTCATGCTGTTATTTTATCATTCTTGGATGTTTTACAATCATTTTTAGCAACTTTATATCATTTTTTGGGACTAACCTATTGACCCAGTGCCTAGTGCCAGTTGCTGTTTTTTGCTTGTTTTTTACATTGTAGGAAATCAATATCAAATGGAGTCCAAACACCGCGAAACTTTTTGTGGATTTTTTTGGACCAGAAGACCACAGTGGGCCAAAGAAGCACCTGGGTGGTGCCCCAAGGGGGGCACAACCCACCAGGGCGCGCCTGGGGGCCTAGGAGCGCCCAGGTGGGTTGTGCCCACCTCGGTGGACTCCCGCACCCCTTCTTTGCACTATAAATTCCCAAATATTCCGAAACCATTCGGGGTTAACCTAAATCAGAAGTTCCACCGCCGCAGGGCTCCATAGCCACCGAAAACCAATCTAGACCCGTTTCGGCACCCTGCCAGAGGGGGGAATCATCTCCGGTGGCCATCTTCATCATCCCGGCGGCCACCACGATGAGGAGGGAGTAGTCCACCCTCGGGGCTGAGGGTTTGTACCAGTAGCTATGTGATTAATCTCTCTCTCGTGATCCATATCATGGGCTTTGTTAATATAGTCGGATCATATGATGTTTCTCCCCTGTACACTATTGTTGTGATGAATTGAATCTTTACCCTTTAAAGTTTTGTGATGTCGGATTGAATGTTCATATTTGAGAACTCATGATGTATGTCTTACGGTATGAATACTTGAGGTGACAATGGGGTATCATATTGATTCACTTGATATACATTGTGGCACTCAACTTGCGGATTCTTGCGCTGATATTGGGGTAATCTATGCATAGGGGCCGATGCATGTTTTTATTATCTTTTCTCCGATAGAAACTTTGGGGTTTCTTTGTAGTTCTTTGTGTGGATTGAGTATTATGAATATGAATATGCTTTGGTGTTATTCTAGTATGAACTCTAGGATAGATCGAATGGAAAAAATAGCTTTGCGTTATTTTAGTACGAACTCTTGAATAGATCGAGCGGAAAGGATAGCTTTGAGGTGGTCTCGTACCCTACCAACAATTTCTATCTTTTTTTCTCCGCTAATAGGAACTCGGGAGTGATTCTTTGTTGCACTTTGAGGGATAATCATATGATCCAACTATGTTAGCACTGTTGGGAGATTGCACTAGTGAAAGTACAGACCCTAGGCCTTGTTTTTAAGCATTGCAATACCGTTTTTGTGCCCGTTTACTATTTGCTACCTTGCTGTTTTTATTTATTCAGATTATAAAAATATATACGACCATCAATATTACACTTTTATCACCATCTCTTCGCCGAACTAGTGCACCTATACAATTTGCCATTGTATTGGGTGTGTTGGGGACACAAGAGGTTTCTTCTATTTGATTGCAGGGTTGTTTGAGAGAGACCATCTTCATCCTACACCTCTCACGGATTGATAAACCTTAGGTCATCCACTTGAGGGAAAATTGCTACTGTCCTACAAAACTCTGCGCTTGGAGGCCCAACACTTGTCTACAACAATAAAGTTGCATAGTAGACATCAAGCTCTTTTCTGGCACCGTTGCCGGGGAGGTGAGTGCTTGAAGGTATATATTTAGATCTTGCAATTGAATATTTTAGTTTCTTTTTTTATCACTAGTTTGGTTTATAAAAAGAAAACTAAAAAAATGGTATTGAGGTTGCATCATATTATTAATCATCTTTATAACATCTTTCTTGAAAATGATGGTTCAGAAAATTGTGCTCAATTGTTAGAAGAAGAAGTCAATAAAATGTTTGGCACAAAATATTTGAATGATGAGCATGATTGCAATGTTGTTAGTATAAATTCTTTGAATATCCAAAATGCTAATGATGATTGCACAAGTCATGACAAAAATGTTTCTTATAAGCATGTCAATTTTTGCGGAGTGAATTGGGAATGCATTTGCACACCAAAAAGGGAAGATAGATTTTGTAAGAAGCATAAATATTTAGAAATGAAAAGTTGCAATAGAGGCTAGATGGTTGTGCTGAAAGATGTAATTTTTTCGCCATCCTTGTGAACTTTGCAATGAATGTGGTCATTTAAATCTCCAATGCAGTTTGTTTCAATCAAATCGTGTCCAAAAATTGTGATAACTTGATTTCCCTTGAGCATCATAAAGAGCTTAGTCTTCTTTTGGGGTATGAAGAAATGAAACATATAACTAAGGGTTTCCCAAATCCCAAGAGATTTCTTGATTTTGATCTAGAGGAAATTTATATGTCTTGTACGGTAAATTGCATTGAGAATCCTTATATTGCCAACTATCTAAAGACAAGAAAACAAATAGAATATGAAGAGAGTACTAATGAAAGGGAAAATATTTCCCAATACCCTCCTAGTGTTTATTATGATGAATCAGGTAATGAGGAGGAGCTTCCTATCCAATCAATCTCTTCAATAAGAAGCTTGAAAGAATTAATTAGACCCACACATGATGTGGTGAAGAAGAAGAAAAGAAGAAAGAATAAAGGTAAAAAGGTATCTCTCCCAAATAATGTTGCTCCTATCACCATTGTGCCTCATGAAAGTGAATCAAATATGTTGATGGAGGATGATGATATTGAGTATGATTTTGTGATACCTACTACTTGTTGTAATGATTATGATTGGGAAGACAACGATATCCCTTATGATCTTGAAAATCTATTTAGCACTTGCTTGGAAGAATATGATAATAATGTTTGCTATACTATTGGTGCCATTCATGCTATTGATAAGAATGGTTGTGATGACATGCAAAACCACAAGCTTGGGGATGCTATGTTTAATGAGTATGATATGTTTGAAGATTTATTTACTGAAAATAATGCTTGTCCTAAGCTTGGGGATGCTTTGCTTAATGAATATGATCCTTTGATTCCTTCTACTTTCGATAAGAAAATTTATTATGATGATAGCATGCCTCCTATTTATGATGATTACATTGATAAAAGTGGGTTTGGAGTCAACTCTAGGTAGTAGTGATCCCACTATTTTGGAGGGTGTTGAATCTTATTACAATATTGATGAAAGTGGATTTGGAGAGGTCATGACTCTATTTAGTGATACATCCACTATTTTGAAAGAGGTTTCAATTGACTTTTACAATGAAGTTGCTATCTATGATGATTATTATGATGACATCTATGCCATGAAGAGTGATAAATCTTCTATGTTTGAGCATCATGAAAAGAGTGTAGTATGTGATAGTTATATTGTTGAATCCATTCATGATGTTTCTGAAAATTATTATGAGGAAGGAACTTATGCTCTTACATATCACAATAATATCAAGTTTCTTCTCTATGTGTTGATTGTTTTGAAGTTGCACTTGTCTTGCCTTCCCATCCTAGTTGATTCTTGTTCCCATAAGTTGTTTGCTCACAAAATCCATATGCATAGGAAGTGGGTTAGACATAAATGTGCTACTTATATGCTTCATGATGCTCTCTTCATGTTTCAATTCTTATTTTTCATGCGAGCATCATTGAAATCATCATGCCTAGCTTAAAAGGCATTAAAGAAAAGCGCTTGTTGGGAGACAACCCAACACTTTTACCTACTGTTTTTGTGTGTTCACATTATTATGCTACCGTATTTATCATGTTTTATTGCTTTCGTTTCAATAAAGTGCCAAGTAAAGCCTTTAGGATCATGTTGGGTGATAGGTTCTTTGATCTTGCTGAAAAACAGAAATGTTTGTGCTCACGAAAATAATTCTTGTTTTTAACCTAAGAGTGCTTTTGAGTTTATTCTTTTTGCAGAATATTAATAAACAAATTGCTCACGTGGTCCTACTTTTTCAGAATTGTTGGAGTAGTGGAAGTATGGTTGGAGTACAGATTACTACAAACTGTTCTATTTTTGACAGATTCTGTTTTCAATGCATAGTTTGCTTGTTTTCTAGTTTCTATGGCTTATTTTGCTCAATACAAATTGTGGAAATGCGAAAATGCTCTTTAGAGCTCAGGCTCCATGGAGCCCGAGTTTGACTTGGTCAAAATGCAAACTTTCACGTTTCAATTTTTTTTGAAAACAATTACACACATACTTAGAGACATAAAGCATTTGTGTGTAAATTTTCAGGACGAAACACATTAAAATGAGTTCTACACAAAAAGAACAAATCTAAGGCTTTTTAGTAGATGCACTATTCATCCTCAAAGTCCATGAATTTGTCTTTTTTGCACAGATCGCATTTTAGGATATTTCATTCTTAAATTTTGCATACATACACATAATATCCTTGTTTACCCGTATGATTTTTTTTCCAGATTTTATTGAAATTGAAAAGTGCGAATTTTGAATTTTTCAAAAAATCTGGCCTCCATGGAGGCCGAGCTCCAAAAGGCCCTACTCGTGGAAATTATATGATATAGTAGGCATTGTGTGAGAATAATTATCAATCTTGTCTTTGGCAGTACCAAAAGTGGAATGGTTTGCTCTTTATCATACTAACCTATCTCACAAAGTTCCTTAAAGTTTTGTGTGATTGAAGTTTTCAAGTTTTGGGTGAGATGTCGATATGAGTAGAATAAGGAGTGACGAGACTCTAACCTTGGGGATGCCCAAGGCACCCCAAGGTAATATTCAAGGAAGATCTAAGCAACTAAGCTTGGGGATGCCTCGGGAAGCATCCCGCCTTTCGTTTCCAACATTATCGGTAACCTCACTTGGAGCTATGTTTTCATTCATCACATGATATGTGTTTTGCTTGGAGCATCATTTTCTTTTGCTAGGATTTGCTTGATGTTATTTAGAATAATATTTTGCATCTTTCTTTTCAATAAAAATATCAAGTATAGCCTTTGCCATGCTTATTTTGCAAGTCTACTTGTTGCTGTTTCAAAATAGAAAGTTTATCGATGTTGCAAAAATTCCCTAGAAAATTCAGAATGTGATAAAATGTTGATTTTTTTTTGCAAAATGAGCTCTGATAAATTTCTACAGTTTGGCAAATGTTCATAACTTTTGGAGTTAGGGAAGTACTGATACTCTTGCATTCTTTACAGACTATACTATTTTAGCAGATTGTTGTTATGTTTGCATATGTTTGCTTTTTTAATGATTCTATTTGAGGATAGGAGTATTAAATATGCAGAGGCATTTAGTATGCAATATTGAATAATAATTTTAGTGGTTTGCTACAGTAGAGTATGATAAGGTTTTTGCATTGGTTTATACTAACTTATCTCACGAGTTCTTGTTGAGTTTTGTGTGGATGAAGCTTTTGAGATTTGGGAAAACCGTGATATGGGAGGAACTAAGGAGACACAAAAGCTCAAGCTTGGGGATGCCCAAGGCATCCCAAGATAATATTTCAAGAAGTCTCAAGCATCTAAGCTTGGGTATGCCCCGGTAGGCATCCCACCTTTTTTCTTCAACAATTATCGGTTAGTATCGGTTGAGCCTAAGTTTTTGCTTCTTCACCTGATGTGTGCTATCCTTGGATTGATATTCTATTTTGTTTTGCTTGCTGTTTTAATAAAGTACTTAGATTTGAAAGTTTTTAAATAAAATAGAGTCCTCAAATAGTTGTCAGGGAGGCTAAGTAAGCGGCATTCACATCTCGTCAATGAAGCTCTTTTCTATAAAATTGCTCTTGTGCTTCACTTATATCCTATGAGTAAATTGTTGAATAAATTGAATGTCATGAAGTTGAAATCATATCATGCCTAGTGGTAGCTTAACATTGGGTTTAAAAGTGAATTCTTTTGAGGCTTGGCAATCACAATATTGTTCATACAAGCAATTCACGAATAATTAGTATAAGGAAGAGAACTTTCACATATAAATACACTATCATGGAAATCTTTTGTGATTGTGAGCCCCCATCAAAATATTATATGCCAAAATTGTTGACGTTGGACAAGGAATACAACGTAATGATTTATGTTTGTTCATATTCATATAGAAGTTATATTGTCATAGATCGTTCAACATGTGGTGCTTGCCCCCCATCTTTGCTAGCCAAAAATTCCGCACCAAGTAGAGATACTACTTGTGCATCCAAAAACCCTTAAACCCAAATCTTATTTTCAAGAGTCCACCATACCTACCTAAGGATTGAGCAAGATCCTTCAAGTAAGTTGTCATCGGTGCAATAAGGCAATAGAAATTGCTTCTAAAAGTGTGAGAGAAAATTGAGCATTGTACGAACTTGTGATGGCAAAAGCGACGGACTGCATAATAAAGGTTGCTATCATAAGGGGCAATACAACGTGACGTTCTTTTGCACTAAGGGGTTGAGCATACAAACAAATAAGCGCATGGCAACCTCTGCTTACCTCTACGAAGGGCCTATCTTTTACTTTTCAGTATTTACTTTTATGCAAAGAGTCAAAGTTTTTCTCTCTATTCCCTTTTATTTTTCTCCTTTGGCAAGCATCATGTGGTGAGGAAAGATCTAGGCACATATGTCCAGTTGAATATGGGTAGCATGAGTTATTATTGTTGACATCACCCTTGAGGTGAATACGTTGGGAGGTAAAACAATAAACCTCTATCTTCTATGTGTCCGGTTGAAACGCTTTGCTCATGTGTACGCAGCGAGTGTTAGCAATCATAGAAGACTATATGATGGTTGAGTATGTGGGGCTCTTACTTAAACTCTGTTGAATAAGTTGAATTGCAATTGCTTGGTGACTAAGAACATAGGTTGTTGGGTTTCAAGAGAATTCATTGTTTGAACCTTAACAGGTGAATTGGTTGCCACTATAACATGAGAAGTTTTATAAGAAAGAACTGTTGTTATGATGCTAGGAAAAGTGATTAAAATTATCATTGATTAAACTTGTGCACTTTTCTAGCATTCACACTTCGTAAATTATTTGTTTTATCATTTACCTACTCGAGGATGAGTAGGAATTAAGCTTGGGATGTTGATACGTCTTCAACTTATCTATAATTTATTAAGTATTCATGCTATTATTTTATCATTCTTGGATGTTTTACAATCATTTTATAGCAACTTTATATCATTTTTGGGACTAACCTTTGGAGGGTAGGACAAAAGATGTCATGTAAGTTCTTTTCCATAAGCACGTATGACTATGTTCGAAATACATGCCTACATTATATCAATGAACTGGAGCTAGTTCTGTGTCACCCTAGGTTATGACTGTTACATGATGAACCGCATCCGGCAGAATTCTCCATCACTGATCCATTGCCTACGAGCTTTCCATATATTGTTCTTCGCTTATTTACTTTCCCGTTGCTATTGCTATCATCACTACAAAATACCAAAAACATATTTGTCAGATCTGTTTCAGCAAATGGCATTTTGTCATTTTTGCCATGATTAATGTGTGCATGCTATGACCCTGAGCTCTACATGTATTTTGTTATATGCCATGCCATCTTTACAGTGGTGCTTGCCATGTATTTTTGTGATATTTGTGGTGACTAGCACAAGCTTGCAAAGTAGCGTAATCGGTAATGCTGATTTCAGGGACTTAGAATTTCACTAAGTCCTTGTCCTGATTTTGTTGATATGCCATATGTTCATGTTGTTTACTAGTGATCCGTGCCTCTTTTGAGGATGATCAGTAAGGATGTGTTGTTAACATTGTGGTGCTATATCCATCCATGTCTTTGTTTGCATTTATGGAGCAACCTAGCTTGAGTCAATCGAGCTCTACTTTTGCTATATCGTGATCCTGGCAGATTGTTGATATGTTTAGCGATTGTGCCGAGGATGTTGCTATTGATCCGTGCATGCTATGTTGTTGTTCTTGCCATGTCTAGCTTCTATGCCATGTATTCTTGATGGGTGTATGCTTAGTTTGTCATGCCATGCTTTGTAGTGAGTGCATCGAGCTCGTAAACTTGCCTACTCGTTAACTGTTTTGCATGCTCCAGTTTTTCACTAAGTCTGAGATCTGTTTATGCTTTTGCCATGTTCACATGCTTGCAATTGTATTTTCTGATCCCTTTTGGCTCAAGGTCACTAAGGGACTTTTGCTAAGTGCTTTGAGTAGCCTCATGCCATGCCTTGCTTTGCCATGTTAAGTTCCTGTAGCATGTAGTTTTCATGTTCTAAAGTGTGCTTCCTGATGATAAATTCCAAACTTGTGTTAATTTCACTAAGTCTGAAACTTGTTATCATTTGCTCTTTTGCCATGCTTGTTTGAACCTGTTAGTGGATAAATTAGCCGTAGCTCAGTGTTCATCTTTTGTCAAGCATCATGAGTGGATCCCTGCCATGTATTTTTTGCCATGTTTGAGTGCTGTAGCATATTTAACTTGTTGCATTTAGATGGCTACTTGCTGATTATCGCAGACCGGTGCCATATTTGTTTTGCTTGCCATTTCCAAACCGTGCATCCGATTCCGGTGATCTTTATATCGCTTTCAACCGAAATCACCTCATCTTTCTAGTGGCACTCTTGGATTTCCATGTTGAGGCCAGATTCAATCATTCTGTGTCAAATCATGCATATGCACTGCATACCGCATCCCGCATATCATATCATGTTCATGTGTTGGTTGTTTACTATGTTGTGTGCTTCTTTCCGGTGTTGCTTCTTCGGGTTGGTTCCGGTAACGTCGCGTTTGTGAGGATCCATTCGCCTACGTCCGTTTGCCTTCTTCATGGACTCATTCTTCTTCCTTGCGGGATCTCAGGCAAGATGACCATACCCTCGAAATCACTTCTATCTTTGCTTGCTAGTTGCTCACTCTTTTGCAATGCCTATGCTGCGATACCTACCACTTACTTATCATGCCTCCCATATTGTTGAGCCAAGCCTCTAACCCACCTTGTCCTAGCAAACCGTTGTTTGGCTATGTTACCGCTTTGCTCAGCCCCTCTTATAGCGTTGTTAGTTGCAGGTGAAGATTGGAGTTTGTTCCTTGTTGGAACATGGATATTTTGTTGGGATATCACAATATCTCTTATTTAATTAATGCATCTATATACTTGGTAAAGGGTGGAAGGCTCGGCCTTATGCCTGGTGTTTTGTTCCACTCTTGCCGCCATAGTTTCCGTCATATCGGTGTTATGTTCCCGGATTTTGCGTTCCTTACGCGGTTGGGTTATAATGGGAACCCCTTGACAGTTCGCCTTGAATAAAACTCCTCTAGCAAGTCCCAACATTGGTTTTACCATTTGCCACCTAGCCTTTTTCTTTCCCTTGAGTCGGCCAGCTCAAGGGTCATCTTATTTTAACCCCCCCGGGCCAGTGCTTCTCTAAGTGTTGGTCCAAACTGAGCGATGTCCGAGGCTACCAGGGGCAACTCTGGGCTGGCTTACCCGACGTCTTGCTCATCCGGTGTGCCCTGAGAATGAGATATGTGCAGCTCCTATCGGGATTTGTCGGCACATCTGGGTGGCTTTGCTGGTCTTGTTTTACCATTGTCGAAATGTCTTGTAACCGGGATTCCGAGTCTGATCGGGTCTTCCCGCTAGAAGGAATATCCTTCGTTGACCGTGAGAGCTTGTGATGGGCTAAGTTGGGACACCCCCGCAGGGATTTGAACTTTTGAAAGCCGTGCCCACGGTTATGGGCAGATGGGAATTTGTTAATGTCCGGTTGTAGAAAACCTGAAGTTGATCTTAATTAAAATACATCAACCGCGTGTGTTACCGTGATGGTCTCTTCTCGGCGGAGTCTGGGAAGTGAACACGGTGTTGGAGTTATGTTTGACGTAGGTTGTTCTAGGATCACTTCTTGATCATAGTTGTTCGACCGTGCTTTTGCCTTTCTCTTCTCGCTCTCATTTGCGTTGTTAGCCACCAGATATGCTAGTCACTTGCTGCAGCTCCACCTCATACCTTTTCCCTACCTATAAGCTTAAATAGTCTTGATTGCGAGGGTGTAAGATTGCTGAGTCCCCGTGACTCACAGATACTTCCAAAACCAGTTTGTAGGTGCCGATGTTACCGAGCAGGTGACGCAACCAAGCTCAAGGAGGAGCTCGATGAAGATCTTGTCCTTTGTGTTGTTTCGTTCTAGTTGATCAGTAGTGGAGCCCAGTTGGGGTCGATCGGGAATCTGTGTAGCATTTGGGGTAGTCTTCTTTTATTTTGGTTCCGTAGTCGGACCTTGATTGTATCTGATTGATGTAATGCTTTATTCATGTAATTGTGTGAAGTGGCGATTGTAAGCCAACTATGTATCTCTTTCCCTTATGTATTACATGGGTTGCGTGAAGATTACCTCACTTGCGACATTGCTTTCAATGCGGTTATGCCTCTAAGTCGTGCTTCGACACGTGAGAGATATAGCCACATCGAGGGTGTTAGAACCCTACCGAATGCCCACAAACGATCTAGAAGAGATCAAGAAGAAGATTAAGAAGTTGTTGGAGAAAGGTTATATTCGAAGGAGTTCATCACCATGGGGAGCCCTAGTGCTTTTGGTTGAGAAGAAGGATAAGTCTCTAAGAATGGTTGTTGATTATCGTGCGTTGAATGGAGTGACAATTAAGAACAAGTACCCCCTGCCGATGATCAATGATTTATTTGACCAGTCGACAGGAGCTAAAGTGTTTTTGAAGATCGATCTGCGATCATGATATCACTAGCTAAAGATTCGAGAGAAGGATATACCTAAGACAGCTTTCACCACAAGGTACGGGCTTTATGAGTATACGGTCATGTCTTTTGGATTGACTAACGCCCCTGCCTATTTCATGAGTATGATGAGCAAGGTGTTCATGGAGTTCTTGGATAAGTTCGTTGTGGTGTTCATTGATGATATCTTGGTATACTCAAAGAGTGAAGAGGAGCACAAGGAACATTTACGTTTAGTTCTCGGGAAGCTCAGGGAACATCAGTTGTATGCCAAGTTCAGCAAATGCGAGTTTTGGTTGAAGGAAGTTGGATTCCTTGGACATGTTATATGAGGAGAAGGTATAGCCGTGGATCCCACCAAGGTTCAGTTAGTCACTGAGTGGTTGGCACCCACCTCAGTTGGAGAGATCCGCAGTTTTCTTGGACTCACGGGATACTATTGGAGTTTATTGAGAATTTCTCTAAGATAGCAAAGCCTATGACGGCATTGTTGAAGAAGGACACTAAGTTCCGTTGGACTGAAGAATGTGAAGCAAGTTTCCAGGAGTTGAAGAAACGTTTGACTACAACCCCAGTGCTGATTCTGCCGGATATATGCAAGGACTTCCAAGTGTATTGCAATGCTTCACGCTTAGGACTTGGAGGAGTACGAATGCAAGACGGAAGAGTGGTTTTGAGTGCCTCACGACAACTGAAACCGCATGAGTTAAATTATGCCACGCATGATTTGGAGTTAGCAGCTGTGGTGCACACGCTCAAGACCTGGAGACATTTTCTCATTAGAAACCGTTGCGATGTATAAACGGATCACAAGAGTTTGAAGTACATCTTCACACAGAAGGAGCTGAACCTCAGGCAGAGGATATGGTTAGAACTCATAAAGGATTATGATATGAAGCTGCATTATCATCCAGGAAAGGCCAATGTCGTAGCAGATGCTTTGAGCCGTAAGAGTTATGTCAACACCCTCGTAAGCGAAGGGATGCCAAAGGAGTTAGCCGAGGATCTTAGGGAACTTCGATTGGAAATAGTTCCTAAAGGGTTTTTGGCAAAGTTGGAGGTTAAATCAACACTATTGGAAAAGATTCGAGAAGCTCAGAAGGATGACAATGATATCACTGAGATAAAGGAGAAGATGAGTGTAGGGAAAGCCAAAGGGTTTCGTGAGGATGAGCACGGCACCTTGTGGTTTGAGGACCGTATATATGTGCCCAATAATGCAGAGATCATGAAGTTGATATTATAGGAAGCTCATGAGTCGCCATACTCGATACACCCTGGAAACACCAAGATGTATTTGGATTTGAAGGAGTGTTTCTGGTGGAATGGTATGAAGAAGGATATTGCCAAGTATGTAGCCATCTGTGATGTATGTCAGAGAGTGAAGGCAGAACATCAGAAGCCAGCAGGATTGCTACAACCTATGCCGATACCCGAATGGAAGTGGGATAAGCTTGGCATGGATTTTATCACCGGATGGCCCAGGACCAAATCAGATATGATTCTACATGGGTAGTAGTTGATCGCTTGATGAAAGTGGCTCACTTTATCCCCGTAAAAACCACGTATACAAGTGCGAAGTTGGCCAAGATATACATGACCAGGATCGTATGTCTGCATGGAGTTCCAAGGACCATCGTGTCAGATAGAGGAACACAGTTTACTTCAAAATTTTGGCATCAGTTGCACCTGACCTTGGGTGCCATACTGGAGTTCAGTACAGCTTTTCATCCGCAGACAGATGGAAAGACTGAGAGAGTCAATCGGATTCTGGAGGACATGTTGAGAGCTTGTGCATTAGACTACGGATCTAGTTGGGACGATAATTTGCCCTACGCAGAGTTCTCATACAACAACAGCTACCAGGCCAGTTTGAAGATGGCACCATTCAAAGCATTGTATGGGAGAAGATGCAGAACACCGTTGATGTGGGATGAAGTTGGAGACCGCCAGTTGTTTGGACCAGATTTGATTAAGGAATCCGAAGAGAAGGTTAAACTAATTCGAGATAGACTGAAGGTAGTTCAGTCTCGACAGAAGAGTTATGCAGATTCAAAATGCAAGGAGGTAGTCTATGAAATTGGAGATAGAGCGTATCTGCGAGTGTCACCTCTTCGAGGTGTTAGACGTTTTGGTGTTAAGGGGAAATTAGCCCCGAGATTTGTGGGACCGTACCGTGTTCTAGAATGCATGGGAAAAGTTGCCTACAAGTTGGAGTTACCCGAAGGACTGTCAGGAGTACATGATGTGTTTCATGTTTCCCAGTTGAAGAAGTGTCATGCGGAGATGGCCGACATTCCTCTGAGAGATACAGTGCCCCTGGAAGCAATTCAGTTGGACAGTGATTTGACGTATGAGGAGAAGCCTGTCAAGATTCTAGAGTTTGCTAGCCGAGTTACTCGCAGCAAGGTTATAAAATTTTGCAAAGTTCAGTGGAGCCACCATACCGAGGATGAAGCCACCTGGGAACGAGAGGATGATCTTCGCAAAAACCACCCACACCTATTTCCTAGCCAACCCAAATCTCGAGGGTGAGATTCATCTTAAGGGGGGTAGGTTTGTAACATCCCAAATTTTCAATTTGGAATGTTATACGTAGGTCATTCATGCATATCATATTTTATTTGCTTTTCATTTTGTGATCCTCGAAATTCTAAGCAACTCAAGGACCCTCGGAGAGAGTTGGGGATTTCACGGTTTTCATATTTGAATTTTATCAAATATCGAAACGAGGATCAGTTGTTTTATTATTTTTCTCTCCGAAAATATTTCATATTAAAATATATGAGAGGAGATAATATGACTTCTCCAAAATAAGCGAATTATTGGAGGAAAAAAATATTAAAATCAACCTTTTGATTTTATTCGGATTTTATTGCTATTTTTATTTGCATAGGAAAAAATATGCATTTTCAAAAATTGCATTTTAGGCCAAGAAAATGTTCACCTTGTTCTAAATATTCTATTTAGACGGTGAAAATTTGTTTTGGTATTTTTTTATTTTTTTTATTTTTTTCTAGGATTTCTTTTCGGCGGAATATGTTTAAAAAAAGAGGAAGCCCGCCGGACCAAACTGGGTCGCGGCCCAGCTGGCCCAGCCAGCCCCGCACCGCCGTCGTCTTCGAGTCGGACTCCTCGAGGGAGTCCAAGCCGCCGCCGCCGCCATGGCCTCGCCCCCTCCCGCAAGCCGCCTCCCCTCCCCCTTTAAAAGCCGGACCCGGCCCCCCCTTGGAGCCACAAGCTGCCACCGCCTCCAGCCCCCGCAAGCCGCGCCGCCAGCCCGCCGCCTCGCGCCGCCGCACGCCGCCGCTTGCCGCCTGCTGCTGTGCCGCCGCCAAGCCCTGCCGTGCCGACCTCCGCCACCCCGCGCTGCACCCCGCCGTCGCCCGCGCCGCCGCCCGCTCGCCGAAAGCCGCCGAAGCCGCGCCGGAGTTCGAATCTCACCGTTCGGTTTTTCTTCGGTTTATGTAAAAACCGCCGTTTAAAAAAAAACCTAGTTACATTTTTTAGACCGATTCGTTGGTTTTCTCGGTTTAGTTTATTCAACGGACGTTCGTCCGTACATTCTTTTTAATGAACGGTTTTCGCCCGTTAGTCACAAACAACGAACGTTCGTTCGTTAGCCTGTTCGTCCATTTTTCTTTTTCTCGGGTTTTTCGTGATTATTTTCGATCGCGATTTCTGATCCGATTTTTGTTTTAGTTTTTCTTTTCGCTCATTTATCGGAATTAGGCGATTCAAGCGCCTAGATCTTTGTCTCGAAGCCCTCTTTCCGTTTAACCAACTTGAACAAGATTTTGGTACTGTAAAATTTGACTTTAGTCCAGATTAGTAATCGGATCTTGTTTCTTTCGCAATTTGTGTTTCGTTGCTCCGTTTGATTTGATTCTTTTTGCAAACCGGAGTTCTTAAGTTGAAGTTTCTAGTTAGATCTTCTTATTTGAGTTTTACCCATGCATCTTTGTTTGATTGCTTATGTATTCTATTGTTTGTCTACGATAGAACACTCGGAGTGCGAATCATGCTACTACGAGTCTCTAGGTTTCACGGATCATCAGCAAGGCAAGTAACACTGTGATCATACCCCTTTATTACCCAGTTTTTTATGCATTAGTTCCAATCCTCAAACACTGCATGATTAGGATGTGATTAACTTATGGGTTTGGGAAGTAGATGATGAGGTAGAACCTAATACCTGTTTTACTATCAAACCCTCGGGAGTTACCTCTACGTTGCTTATATTGCTATGCTATGATTGTAGACGTGGTTTGGGTTTGAGTGTATCCATGATAGATGTGAGATTGTTAATTAATGGTTCAACTTAAATTGGCAACTTTAATACACATCTGGGTGGATTACTTGTTTGGGCACCTGGAGAATCTAGTGTTGTCCTAGGATATCCCGGAGTACCCGTGTGATCATCCTACGGTCCGCCACCCAGGCTCAAAGGGATCCTAAGAATTACTCATGCTAGAAACTTCCGTGTGTAGCCACAAGCCATTATGGGCTCTGGCATAGTATGAGTAAGTTGTGTGACCTCTTTCAGTGGGCTAGCAGATGTAGAGGGAAAGTAGGTGTAACTGTCCACCCAGAGTAAAGAGTAAATGCTTCTTAAAGACTGTGTCTCGGTCATCCATTTCTCAAACATCATGTAGTACGAGAAATCCAACGGAGGAGATCGAGTCTTGTGGGGAAAAGTGCACAAACCTCTGCAGAGTGTACAATCTAATCATGGTTAGCCGTGTCCCCGGTTATAGACATCTTGAGTATCTAGTACTTGGATTTTCCTATTGTATCTCATCACTCTAAATTAATTTTTTGGGTTAATGAACTACTTTAATTGGGATTGAGCTGGAGGAACCTTCTCAGTGTTGTTTCAACTACCATGATAGTTAAAATAAAACTTATTCCTTTGTTGTAGGGAAAAATTGGCTTTTCGCAAAAAAACATTATAACCATACAACCTCCACCAGCCAAATATGCATATAGTGTTAGCATTATTTCTGTTCATTGCTCTACTGTGTTACATTGCTAGCATATTCCATGTGCTGACCCGTTTTCGGGCTGCAACATATCACATTGCAGACTTTTCAGATGAGGAGTAAGGTTCGCTAGGTCGTTGCCGTGCAGCTCAGCTATGCCGTTGGAGTTGATGGACTCACTTTATCTTCCAAGCCTTCTGCTATTATCATATTAGATGGCCTTAAGCCATATTTATTGTGATAAGTTCTCTTTTGGAGACATTCGATGTAATAAGTGTGTGATTGCTACTCTGTTATAAATCCTTCGAGTACTATGTGTGTCAACATTACTGATCCAGTGATGACACTGAAGCACAGAGACTTAACCATTTGAGGTCGGGTCGCTACACCTGGGAAATGCTAGCCAATCCAAAAAAGTAAAAGAGAAAGGAAATCTACAAAGAGAAGAAAAAACTAGTGAGGGTGATGGCACCGGTCTAGCCGTAGAAGCGCTGAAGCCGAGCTACGTCCCATGGGTTCAGTTCAAGGTGATTATCCGTTGGGTTGCAGAGGCGATACGCTCATCCTGCAAGCACCTCATCAATTATGAAGGGATCCTCCCTTTTAGGTGAGAGCTTATTCTTATGCTTCCCCGGGAGGTGTAAAACGAGTTCGCCCACATTATATGCCTTCGCCCGAACTTCCCTACTTTGGTAGCGTCGGGCCTGCTGTTGATAAAAAGTAGAGTGAGTCCAAGCTATATCGCCTCTCCTTCCAGTGCATCCAGGTCATCCTGCCGATCTAGCTCAGCCTCCTTCTCTTCATACATGCGCACTCTGGGCGCGTCATGGATGAGGTCACAGGGGAGGACTGCTTTTGCCCCGTATACCATAAAAACAGTGTGTATCCCATTGATTGATTAGGGATGGTGCGCAGGCCCCACAATACGGAGTCAATGGCAGTCAGATTCTTTCAGGGAACGGACCAGTCAGGGTTTAATGCCTCTTAGGATGAGTCCATTGGCCCGTTCGACCTGTCCATTGGTCTGTGGGTGATATCCGAGGCATAATCGAGCTTAGTGCCCATGTTAGCGCACCAGTCCTTTACCTTCTGGGCCATGAAATTGGATCCATTGTCCGTTATTATGATGTATGGGACACCCTAATGGTGGACCACGCCGGATATAAAGTCGATGACCGGTCCAGACTCGGCTTAAGTTACTGGGTTTCGCCTCAATCCACTTAGTGAATTTGTCGACCATGACTAGTAGATATTTCTTTTTCTTGGTCCCCCCTTTAAGTGGTCCAACCTGAAGGAAATATGCCCTAGAGGCAATAATAAAGTTGTTATTTATATTTCCTTATATCATGATAAATGTTTATTATTCATGCTAGAATTGTATTAACCGGAAACTTAGTACATGTGTGAATACATAGACAAACAGAGTGTCACTAGTATGCCTCTACCTGACTAGCTCGTTGATCAAAGATGTTTAAGTTTCCTAGCCATGGACAAAGAGTTGTCATTTTATAAACGGGATCACATCATTAGAGAATGATGTGATTGACTTGACCCATCCGTTAGCTTAGCACTTTGATCGTTTAGTTTACTGCTATTGCTTTCTCCATAACTTATACATGCTCCTATGACTATGAGATTATGCAACTCCCGAATACCGGAGGAACACTTAGTGTGCTATCAAACGTCACAACACAACTGGGTGACTATAAAGATGCTCTACAAGTGTCTCCGATGGTGTTTGTTGAGTTGGCATAGATCGAGATTAGGATTTTTCACTCCATGTATCGGAGAGGTATCTCTAGGCCCTCTCGGTAATGCGCATCACTATAAGCCTTGCAAGCAATGTAACTAATGAGTTAGTTACGGGATGTAGCATTACGGAATGAGTAAAGAGACTTGCCGGAAAGGAGATTGAACTAGGTATTAAGATACCGACGATCGAATCTCAAGCAAGTGACATACCGATGACAAAGGGAACAACATATGTTGTTATGCAGTTTGACCGATAAAGAACTTCATAGAATATGTAGGAACCAATATGAGCATCCATGTTCCGCTATTGGTTATTTATCGGAGATGAGTCTCGGTCATGTCTACATAGTTCTTGAACCCGCAGGGTCCGCACGCTTAACGTTCGGTAATGATCGGTATTATGAGTTTATGTATTTTGATGTAACGAAGGTAGTTCAGAGTCCCAGATGTGATCACGGACATGACGAGGAGTCTCATAATGGTCGAGACATAAAGATTGATATATTGGAAGCCTATGGTTGGACATCGGAATGGTTCTGGATGAGTTCGGGCATTTACCGGAGTACCGGGAGGTTACCGAAACCCCCCGGGGAGTATATGGGCCTTATTGGGCCTTAGTGGTAAAGAGGAGAGGAAGGGAAAGGTGGAGGGTGCCCTCCTAGCCCAATCCGAATAGGGTGGGCGGCCGGCCCCCCTTCCTTCCTTCTCTCTTCTCTCCTACTCCTACTAGGGAAAGGGGGGAATCCTACTCCCAGTGGGAGTAGGACTCCCCCTAGGGCGCGCCATAGAGAGGGACGGCCCTCCCCTCCTCCACTCCTTTATATACGGGGGAGGGGGGCACCCCATAGACATACAAGTTGATCTCTTAGCCGTGTGCGGTGCCCCCCTCCAAAGATTTCCACCATGGTCATATCGTTGTAGTGCTTAGGCGAAGCCCTGCGTCGGTAACTTCATCATCACCGTCATCACGCCTTCGTGCTAACGAAGCTCTTCCCCGACACTCAGTTGGATCTAGAGTTCATGGGACATCACCGAGCTGAACGGAGAAGCCCGGTGGGTCAAAGCCCATAGATGAGCGTGGCAGAAGTAGGACCAAAGGCAGCTTGCAGCGGCGATTCTAGATGCAACACCCGCAAGACAACAGGCCGGTGGTTTAAAGCGACACTATGGTGACTTAGAGCAGAGGTGCGGGTGCTTGGTAATGAAGGTGACGACCGTGGCCATGGAAGATCGAAAACCGCGGTCTAGAGGCGAGGTGAACCAGCAGGTCGACGGAGGCGGCGCCGAGGAGCACTAAAACGGGGCGACTCATGGAGGAGTGGCAAGGTGGTTACACTGTAGTGGCGGGTCGAAGACGAATGCGGCGGCTCAGTGAGGGACAGCCGATTCGAGGCACACTGAGGCGGCCTGCCGGCGAGGCGCGGCTGAGCCAGCGTCAGGTTGAAGAGGAACGGGCGGTTGAATGCTTGACGTGGAGTACCCGCAGTGGCAGGAAGAGCCACAATGGAGGAAGTAGATTCAATGGCAAAGGTGAGCCGGCGTGGGCGTGCTCAGAGACGGGTCGTGGCCAAGCAGCTCTACGCGGCACCGTAGCAGAGGCGGGTTAAGGCCAAGGCAATTTGACGAGGCTGCAACCGTGGAAATGGGAGGCCATGGCCACGGTGGCAGAGGTAACTCGCTGTGGCACTGCTCCAAGGCAGGGGCGGTTCACCCACGGTAGATCATGATGGCTCAAAGCAGCAAAGGCTGTACCCGCGGGTCGACAACGGTGGCAGGCCGCTTAGCGCGGGATCGATGGAAATAGAAGGTGACCTGGTGCAGCGGCGGTTCATAAGTGCAGCGGTGGCGGCGCCAGGGCCCAGGCCGGCCGTAACGGTTTAGAGGCGAGTCACTGCGGTGGTTCAGCATCGCAGGCTGGTGATGCAGTGAGTCATAACAACGGTGGAGGTGACCCGGCTGGGGCGATTCATAAACCGGCCGCGGGCAGCGTGAGTCGGCCAGAGGCAAAGGCCGCAGAAGTGAAGGCATCTGGCGGCTAAAGGCGCGGGCAATGAGTAAGGCTGCGGTAGCGGCAGCGGCTCGGCACAGCGGCCCAAGATGACCACTTTGAAACAGAGGTAAGGCCAAACTGGGGTTAGCAGCTTCTACACTCGAAGTGGCGTTGTGTGATGACGGTTGTAGTTTCCATCTCTAGTAGATTTGATTGATTCTCTGGGCTCGAACCTGAAGCATGGTCGCAATCTGCACTGTCTTTTGTTTGATCTCAGAGAGCCATATCAATTTAACTCCTGCGGGATTTGTACGGTATAAAGAGCAGGAGCCCAACATATTTAACCCTCTGTATTGTACGCGCGCGGGAAAACATATAGTCTGATCCAGCCGTTGTAAAACTTTGCAGTGGAATTCCTGAAGAATCTTTGACCCAGTGACTTGCTGTGTTGTATGAAGGTGAAAACTTCAACTCGTCTCAATCTAGTCTGGCACATGCTTTCTCAACGAGGTGGCTTGGTATGGCCACAGGAGCAGTGAGTCGATGAAGCGGGGGACCACGATGGCGGTTTGAGGCAAGGCGGCCGTGAGCGACTTGCAGCAGATATAAGCAGCGTGGTCAAAGCGGTGAGCGGCAGCGCCGGCTCGGCCACGGCGGCTTATGGCAGTAGAGGACGGTAGAGACGAGCCGGTGTTGGAGTACAGTAGCCAGCGCGCCTCGGCGGGTCAACGGCGCAGGCGAACCAGGCGGGTCCACGGCAAAGGCGAGTTGCTGGCTTGGAGTTACCCCAGAAGCGAGGTAAGGCCGAAGTAGTGGCATGCCGTCAACTCGGAGGTAGCTCAGAGCAGTTCGGAGACGGCTTGGCAACTTAGCAGAGCGACGCTTGGAGCGGTGGGTTAAAGCCATGGCGGGTTGACCGGGGCGATGTCTTGACAAGGTGGAGGTGGGTCGTGGTGAACCTCGGCAGAAGAGCAGACCGGCCCCGAGACAAGGTAGGCCCGGCTCGGAACGGCTTCGGGTGTAACTTGACGCACCACAACAGGGGCGACTTAGCAAAAAATGACACCGACCACTAGTTAAAAACCATCTTGACTCCACGCGTGACTCAACAAGTAGTAGTAATTAGCTCTTTTTGGCAGCGATTTAGAGGCCGAGTCATGGTTGGTTTGACTCCGCTGTCACTTATGTCAGCAACCGGATCCTCAATGACTTAACCCAAATTTCCCTAGAACTCAAAACCTCGCCCGGGCATTAGATCCGACTGCAGTTTTAGAGTGATAAACTCAAAACTGATGCAAATCTTTCCAAGCCGGTTTCTCTTCATCCGAAAAATTATGAACTTCTTGATCCCTGAGAAAAGATCCCTCCAAGAACTCATCACCACCGTGCGCAGGCCCCACGGTGGGCGCCAACTGTCGTGGAATTGCCACGGCAGATGTCCTAGTGTGAGGACTTAGTCGTGAGGCCAACGCATCTATGTGGTAGCTTGAGAGGGGTTGATCGGAATCGAGAGACGCAACACAAGACAAGGATTTAGACAGCTTCGGGCCCCGGGAAACATCATCTGGTAACGACCCTACATGTTGTTTGTGGTTAGGTCTTATTATCATCATGAGGGAGTCGCCGTAAACCGGCTCTCCTAGTTATGTCTAGCCTTAAGATTCTCCTCTCTTCTCTTGGGGTGCCCTGCCCCTCCTTATATTAGTTGAAGGGGCGGGTCATATGTTGAGTCCATCTCGGACTAAGACTTAAACTATTCAGACTTCTCTTCATGGGCTTCTTAACATCTTGGGCTTCTTAACGTCTCGGGTTTATTGACCCCAAGCGACTCTGTCTGCTGGGTTATGACTGTCTGCCAGGTTACCATCTGACTTACCATCTGACTTATCATCTGTCGGGTTATGATCTGACTTAACATCTGGCGGGTTATGATCTGACTTAACATCTGCCGGTTTATGATCTGACTTAACATCTGCCTTATCATCTGCCTTAACATCTGTCGGGTTACGATCTGACTTAACATCTATCGGGTTATGATCTAACTTAACATCTGGGGTTATGATCTGACTTAACTATCCCAGCTGGGTCATAACTTCCTCTGGGTCATATTGCGGGGTATATCCCCGACAGTGGTAGTTGTTTTGATCATGCTGAAAAAACAGAAACTTTTGCGCCCAGGAAAATAATTTTCATTTGTTACAGAAGCGTGATTTTAATCTGATTCGTTTTGCACAAGATTGGTACACAAATTTCCCAGGTTGTCCTGATTTTTCAGAATTTTTGGAGTTACAGAAGTATTCTAGAGTTACCGATTACTTCAGGTTGTTCTGTTTTTGACAGATTCTATTTCTATATGTTGTTTGCTTATTTTGATGAAACTGTGGGTAGTATCGGGGGGTATGAACCATGGAAAAGTCGGAATATAGTAGATATTACACCAATATAAATGAAGAATGATTTCACAACATAACCAAAAGTGGTGATTTATTTTCTTATACTAACGGAACTTATGAGATTTTCTGTTGAGTTTGTGTTGTGAAGTTTTCAAGTTTTGGGTAAGGATTTGATGGACTATGGAATAAGGAGTGGCAAGAGCCTAAGCTTGGGGATGCCCAAGGCACCCAAAGGTAATAATCAAAGACAAACAAGAGCCTAAGCTTAGGGATGCCCCGGAAGGCATCCCCTCTTTCATCTTCGTCTATCAGTAACTTTACTTGAGGCTATATTTTTATTCACCACATGATATGTGTTTTGCTTAGAGCGTCTTGTATTATATGAGTCTTTGCTTTTTAGTTTGCCACAATAATCCTTGTTGTACACACCTTTTGAGAGGGACACGCATGAATCGTGATTTATTAGAATACTCTATGTGCTTCACTTATATCTTTTCAGCTAGGCAATTTTGCTCTAGTGCTTCACTTATATATTTTTAGAGCACTGATACGTCTCCAACGTATCTATAATTTATGAAGTATTCATGCTGTTATTTTATCATTCTTGGATGTTTTACAATCATTTTTAGCAACTTTATATCATTTTTTGGGACTAACCTATTGACCTAGTGCCCAGTGCCAGTTGCTGTTTTTTGCTTGTTTTTTACATTGCAGGAAATCAATATCAAATGGAGTCCAAACACCGCGAAACTTTTTGTGGATTTTTTGGACCAGAAGACCAACAATGGGCCAAAGAAGCACCTGGGTGGTGCCCCAGGGGGGCCCCCATGCGCGCCCACGTGGGTTGTGCCCACCTCGGTGGACTCCCGCACCCCTTCTTTGCACTATAAATTCCCAAATATTCCGAAACCATTCGGGGTTAACCTAGATCAGAAGTTCCACCGCCGCAGGGCTCCATAGCCACCGAAAACCAAGCTAGACCCGTTCCGGCACCCTGCCAGAGGGGGGAATCATCTCCGGTGGCCATCTTCATCATCCCGGCGACCACCACGATGAGGAGGGAGTAGTCCACCCTCGGGGCTGAGGGTTTGTACCAGTAGCTATGTGATTAATCTCTCTCTCGTGATCCATATCATGGGCTTTGTTAATATAGTCAGATCATATGATGTTTCTCCCCCGTACACTATTGTTGTGATGAATTGTATCTTTACCCTTTGAAGTTTTGTGATGTCGGATTGAATGTTCATATTTGAGAACACATGATGTATGTCTTACGGTATGAATACTTGAGGTGACAATGGGGTATCATATTGATTCACTTGATATACGTTATGGCACTCAACTTGCGGATTCTCGCGCTGATATTGGGGTAATCTATCCATAGGGGTTGATGCATGTTTTTATTATCTTTTCTCTAATAGAAACTTTGGGGTCTCTTTGTAGTTCTTTGTGTGGATTGAGTATTATGAATATGAATATGCTTTGGTGTTATTCTAGTATGAACTCTAGGATAGATCGAATGGAAAAAATAGCTTTGCGATATTTTAGTACGAACTCTTGAATAGATCGAGCAGAAAGAATAGCTTTGAGGTGGTCTCGTACCCTACCAACAATTTCTATCTTTTTTTCTCCGCTAATAGGAACTCGGGAGTGATTCTTTGTTGCACTTTGAGGGATAATCATATGATCCAACTATGTTAGCACTGTTGGGAGATTGCACTAGTGAAAGTACAAACTCTAGGCCTTGTTTTTAAGCATTGCAATGCCGTTTTTGTGCCCGTTTACTATTTGCTACCTTGCTGTTTTTATTTATTAAGATTATAAAAATATATTCGACCATCAATATTACACTTTTAGCACCATCTCTTCGCCGAACTAGTGCACCTATACAATTTGCCATTGTATTGGGTGTGTTGGGGACACAAGAGATTTCTTCTATTTGATTGCAGGGTTGTTTGTGAGAGACTATCTTCATCCTACACATCTCACGGATTGATAAACCTTAGGTCGTCCACTTGAGGGAAAATTGCTACTGTCCTACAAAACTCTGCGCTTGGAGGCCCAACACGTGTCTACAATAATAAAGTTGCGTAGTAGACATCAAGCTCTTTTCTAGCACCGTTGCCGGGGAGGTGAGTGCTTGAAGGTATATCTTTAGATCTTGCAATTGAATATTTTAGTTTCTTTTTTTATCACTAGTTTGGTTTATAAAAAGAAAACTACAAAAATGGAATTGAGGTTGCGTCATATTATTAATCATCTTTATAACATCTTTCTTGAAAATGATGGTTCAGAAAATTGTGCTCAATTGTTAGAAGAAGAAGTCAATAAAATGTTTGGCACAAAATATTTGAATGATGAGCATGATTGCAATGTTGTTAGTATAAATTCTTTGAATATCCAAAATGCTAATGATGATTGCACAAGTCATGACAAAAATGTTTCTTATAAGCATGTCAATTTTTGCGGAGTGAATTGGGAATGCATTTGCACACCAAAAAGGGAAGCTAGATTTTGTAAGAAGCATAAATATTTAGAAATGAAAAGTTGCAAGAGAGGCTAGATGGTTGTGCTGAAAGATGTAATTTTTTCACCATCCTTGTGAACTTTGCAATGAATGTGGTCATTTAAATATCCAATGCAATTTGTTTCAATCAAATCGTGTCCAAAAATTGTGATAACTTGATTTCCCTTGAGCATCATAAAGAGCTTAGTCTTCTTTCGGGGTATGAAGAAATGAAACATATAACTAAGGGTTTCCCAAATCCCAAGAGATTTCTTGATTTTGATCTAGAGGAAATTTATATGTCTTGTATGGTAAATTGCATTGAGAATCCTTATATTGCCAACTATCTAAAGACAAGAAAACAAATAGAATATGAAGAGAGTACTAATGAAAGGGAAAATATTTCCCAATACCCTCCTAGTGTTTATTATGATGAATCAGGTAATGAGGAGGAGCTTCCTATCCAATCAATCTCTTCAACAAGAAGCTTGAAAGAATTAATTAAACCCACACAAGATGTGGTGAAGAAGAAGAAAAGAAGAAAGAATAAAGGTAAAAAGGTATCTCTCCCAAATAATGTTGCTCCTATCACCATTGTGCCTCATGAAAGTGAATCAAATATGTTGATGGAGGATGATGATATTGAGTATGATTTTGTGATACCTACTACTTGTTGTAATGATTATGATTGGGAAGACAACGATATCCCTTATGATCTTGAAAATCTATTTAGCACTTGCTTGGAAGAATATGATAATAATGTTTGCTATACTATTGGTGCCATTCATGCTATTGATAAGAATGGTTGTGATGACATGCAAAACCACAAGCTTGGGGATGCTATGTTTAATGAGTATGATATGTTTGAAGATTTATTTACTGAAAATAATGCTTGTCCTAAGCTTGGGGATGCTTTGCTTAATGAATATGATCCTTTGATTCCTTCTACTTTTGATAAGAAAATTTATTATGATGATAGCATGCCTCCTATTTATGATGATTACATTGATAAAAGTGGGTTTGGAGTTAACTCTAGGTAGTAGTGATCCCACTATTTTGGAGGGTGTTGAATCTTATTAAAATATTGATGAAAGTGGATTTGGAGAGGTCATGACTCTATTTAGTGATACATCTACTATTTTGAAAGAGGTTTCAATTGACTTTTACAATGAAGTTGCTATCTATGATGATTATTATGATGACATCTATGCCATAAAGAGTGATAAATCTTCTATGCTTGAGCATCTTGAAAAGAGTGCTGTATGTGATAGTTATATTGTTGAATCTATTCATGATGTTTCTGAAAATTATTATGAGGAAGGAACTTATGCTCTTGCATATCTCAATAATATCAAGTTTCTTCTCTATGTGTTGATTGTTTGGAAGTTGCACTTGTTTTGCCTTCCCATCCTAGTTGATTCTTGTTCCCATAAGTTGTTTGCTCACAAAATCCCTATGCATAGGAAGTGGGTTAGACATAAATGTGCTACTTATATGCTTCATGATGCTCTCTTCATGTTTCAATTCTTATTTTTTATGCGAGCATCATTGAAATCATCATGCCTAGCTTAAAAGGCATTAAAGAAAAGCGCTTGTTGGGAGACAACCCAACACTTTTACCTACTGTTTTTGTGTGTTCACATTATTATGCTACCATATTTATCATGTTTTATTGCTTTCATTTCAATAAAGTGCCAAGTAAAGCCTTTAGGATCATGTTGGGTGATAGTTGCTTTGATCTTGCTGAAAAACAGAAATGTTTGCGCTCATGAAAATAATTCTAGTTTTTAACCTAAGAGCACTTTTGAGTTTATTCTTTTTGCAGAAGATTAATATACAAATTGCTCACGTGGTCCTACTTTTTCAGAATTGTTGGAGTAGTGGAAGTATGGTTGGAGTACAGATTACTACAAACTATTCTATTTTTGACAGATTCTGTTTTCAATGCATAGTTTGCTTGTTTTCTAGTTTCTATGGCTTATATTGCTCAATACAAATTGTGGAAATGCGAAAATTCTCTTTAGAGCTCGGGCTCCATGCAGCCTGAGTTTGACTTGGTCAAAATTCAAACTTTCACATTTCAATTTTTTTGAAAAAAAATTTACACACATACTTAGAGACATAAAGCATATGTGTGTAAATTTTCAGGACGAAACACATTAAAATGAGTTCTACACAAAAAGAACAAATCTAAGGCTTTTTAGTAGATGCACTATTCATCCTCAAAGTCCATGAATTTGTCTTTTTTACACAGATCGCATTTTAGGATATTTCATTCTTAAATTTTACATACATACACATAATATCCTTGTTTACTCGTATGATTTTTTTCCAGATTTTATTGAAATTGAAAAGTGCGAATTTTGAATTTTTCAAAAAATCTGGCCTCCATGGTGGCCGAGCTCCAAAAGGCCCTACTCGTGGAAATGATATGATATAGTAGGCATTGTGTGAGAATAATTATCAATCTTGTCTTTGGCAGTACCAAAAGTGGAATGGTTTGCTCTTTATCATACTAACCTATCTCACAAAGTTCCTTAAAGTTTTGTGTGATTGAAGTTTTCAAGTTTTGGGTGAGATGTCGAAATGAGTAGAATAAGGAGTGACGAGACTCTAACCTTGGGGATGCCCAAGGCACCCCAAGGTAATATTCAAGGAAGATCCAAGCAACTAAGCTTGGGGATGCCTCGGAAAGCATCCCGCCTTTCGTTTCCAACATTATCGGTAACCTCACTTGGAGCTATGTTTTCATTCATCACATGATATGTGTTTTGCTTGGAGCATCATTTTCTTTTGCTAGGATTTGCTTGATGTTATTTAGAATAATATTTTGCATCTTTCTTTTCAATAAAAATATCAAGTATAGCCTTTGCCATGCTTATTTTGCAAGTCTACTTGTTGCTGTTTCAAAACAGAAAGTTTATCGATGTTGCAAAAATTCCCTAGAAAATTCAGAATGTGATAAAATGTTGATTTTTTTTGCAAAATGAGCTCTGATAAATTTCTACAGTTTGGCAAATGTTCATAACTTTTGGAGTTAGGGAAGTACTGATACTCTTGCATTCTTTACAGACTATACTATTTTAGCAGATTGTTGTTATGTTTGCATTGTTTGCATATGTTTGCTTTTTTCATGATTCTATCTGAGGATAGGAGTATTAAATATGCAGAGGCATTTAGTATGCAATATTGAATAATAATTTTAGTGGTTTGCTACAGTAGAGTATGATAAGGTTTTTGCATTGGTTTATACTAACTTATCTCACGAGTTCTTGTTGAGTTTTGTGTGGATGAAGCTTTTGAGATTTAGGAAAACCGTGATATGGGAGGAACTAAGGAGACACAAAAGCTCAAGCTTGGGGATGCCCAAGGCATCCCAAGATAATATTTCAAGAAGTCTCAAGCATCTAAGCTTGGGTATGCCCCGGTAGGCATCCCACCTTTTTTCTTCAACAATTATCGGTTTGTATCGGTTGAGCCTAAGTTTTTGCTTCTTCACCTGATGTGTGCTATCCTTGGATTGATATTTTATTTTGTTTTGCTTTCTGTTTTAATAAAGTACTTAGATTTGAAAGTTTTTAAATAAAATAGAGTCCTCAAATAGTTGTCAGGGAGGCTAAGTAAGCGGCATTCACATCTCGTCAATGAAGCTCTTTTCTATAAAATTGCTCTTGTGCTTCACTTATATCCTATGAGTAAATTGTTGAATAAATTGAATGTCATGAAGTTGAAATCATATCATGCCTAGTGGTAGCTTAACATTGGGTTTGAAAGTGAAATCTTTTGAGGCTTGACAATCACAATATTGTTCATACAAGCAATTCACGAATAATTAGTATAAGGAAGAGAACTTTCACATATAAATACACTATCATGGAAATCTTTTGTGATTGTGAGCCCCCATCAAAATATTATATGCCAAAATTGTTGACGTTGGACAAGGAATACAACATAATGATTTATGTTTGTTCATATTCATATAGAAGTTATGTTGTCATAGATCGTTCAACATGTGGTGCTTGCCCGCCATCTTTGCTAGCCAAAAATTCCGCACCAAGTAGAGATACTACTTGTGCATCCAAAAACCCTTAAACCCAAATCTTATTTTCAAGAGTCCACCATACCTACCTAAGGATTGAGCAAGATCCTTCAAGTAAGTTGTCATCGGTGCAATAAGGCAATAGAAATTGCTTCGAAAAGTGTGAGAGAAAATTGAGCGTTGTACGAACTTGTGATGGCAAAAGCGACGGACTGCATAATAAAGGTGGCTATCATAAGGGGCAATACAACGCGACGTTCTTTTGCACTAAGGGGTTGAGCATACAAACAAATAAGTGCATGGCAACCTCTGCTTACCCCTGCGAAGGGCCTATCTTTTACTTTTCAGTATTTACTTTTATGCAAAGAGTCAAAGTTTTTCTCTCTATTCCCTTTTATTTTTCTCCTTTGGCAAGCATCATGTGGTGAGGAAAGATCTAGGCACATATGTCCAGTTGAATATGGGTAGCATGAGTTATTATTGTTGACATCACCCTTGAGGTGAATACGTTGGGAGGTAAAACAATAAGCCTCTATCTTCTATGTGTCCGGTTGAAACGCTTTGCTCATGTGTACGCAGCGAGTGTTAGCAATCATAGAAGACTATATGATGGTTGAGTATGTGGAGCTCTTACTTAAACTCTGTTGAATAAGTTGAATTGCAATTGCTTGGTGACTAAGAACATAGGTTGTTGGGTTTCAAGAGAATTCATTGTTTGAAACTTAACAGGTGAATTGGTTGCCACTATAACATTTTATAAGAAAGAATTGTTGTTATGATGCTAGGAAAAGTGATTGAAATTATCATTGATTAAACTTGTGCACTCTTCTAGCATTCACACTTCGTAAATTATTTGTTTTATCATTTACCTACTCAAGGATGAGTAGGAATCAAGCTTGGGGATGCTGATACGTCTTCAACTTATCTATAATTTATTAAGTATTCATGCTGTTATTTTATCATTCTTGGATGTTTTACAATCATTTTATAGCAACTTTATATCATTTTTGGGACTAACCTATTGACCCAGTGCCCAGTGCCAGCTGTTGTTTTTTTCTTATTTTTTACATCGTAGGAAATCAATATCGAACGGAGTTCAAACACCACGAAACTTTTTGTGGATTTTTTTGGACCAGAAGACCAACAGTGGGCCAAAGAAGCACATGGGTGGTGCCCCGAGGGGGGCACAACCCACCATGGCACGCCTGGGGGCCCAGGCGTGCCCAAGTGGGTTGTTCCCACCTCGGTGGCCTCCCGCACCCCTTCTTTGTACTATAAATCCTCAAATATTCCGAAACCCTTCAAGGTTAACCTAGATCAGAAGTTCCACCACCCCAGGGCTCCGTAGCCACCTAAAACCAATCTAGACCCATTCCGGCACCCTGTCAGAGGGGGAATCATCTCTGATGGCCATCTTCATCATCCCGGCGGCCACCACGATGAGGAAGGAGTATTCCACCCTCGGGGCTGAGGGTTTGTACCAGTATCCATGTGATTAATCTCTCTCTCTCTCTCTCGTGATCTATATCATGGGCTTTGTTAATATAGTCAAATCATATGATGTTTCTCCCCTGTACACTCGTGTTGTGATGAATTGAATCTTTACCGTTTGAAGTTTTGTCATGTCAGATTGAATGTTCAGATTTGAGAACACATGATTTATGTCTTGCGGTATGAATACTTGAGGTGACACTTGGGTATCATGTTGATTCACTTGATATACGTTATGGCACTCAACTTGCGGAATCCCGCGATGATATTGGGGTAATCTATGCATAGGGGTTGATGCACGTTTTTATTATCTTTTCTCCAATAGAAACTTTGGGGTCTCTTTGTAGTTCTTTGTGTGGATTGAGTATTATGAATAATATGCTTTGGTGTTATTCTAGTACAAACTCTAGGATAGATCGAACAGAAAAAATAGCTTTATGTTATTTTAGTACGATCTCTTGAATAGATCGAGCGGAAAGAATAGCTTTGAGGTGGTCTCGTACCCTACAAACAATTTCTATCTTTTGTTCTCCGCTAATAGGAACTCAGGAGTGATTCTTTGTTGCACTTTGAGGGATAATCATATGATCCAACTATGTTAGAATTGTTGGGAGATTGCACTAGTGAAAGTACGGACCCTAGGCCTTGTTTTTAAACATTGCAATACCGTTTTTGTGCCCGTTTACTATTTGCTACCTTGATATTTTTATTCATTCAGATTATAAAAATATATTTCTACCATCAATATTACACTTTTATCACCATCTCTTCATCGAACTAGTGCACCTATACAATTTTCCATTGTATTGGGTGTGTTGGGGACACAAGAGATTTCTTGTATTTGATTGCAGGGTCATTTGAGAGACACCATCTTCATCCTACACCTCTCACGGATTGATAAACCTTAGGTCATCCACTTGAGGGAAAATTGCTACTGTCCTACAAAACTCTGCGCTTGGAGGCCCAACACGTGTCTACAACAATAAAGTTGTGTAGTATGCTAGAAGTATTATTGTTTTTATGTCAATATTAAACTTTTGTTTTGAATCTTATGGATCTGAACATTCATGCCACAATAAAGAAAAATTACATGGATAAATGTGTTCAGTAGCATTCCACATCAAAAATTCTGTTTTTATCATTTACCTACTCGAGGACGAGCGGGAATTAAGCTTGGGGATGCTTGATACGTCTCCAAGGTATCTATAATTTTTGATTGTTCCATGCTATTATATTATCTGTTTTGGATCTTTTACATGCATTAATATGATATTTTACATTATTTTTGGGACTAACCTATTAACCTAGAGCCCAGCACCAGTTTCTGTTTTTCCCTTGTTTTTGAGCTTCGCAGAAAAGGAATACCAAACAGAGTCCAAATTAAATAAATCTTTCACGATGATTTTTCTTGGACCAGAAGACACCCCGGAGATTTGGAGTTCAAGTCAGAAGAGCCATGAGGCAGCGACAAGGGGGGAGGGCGTGGCCCCTGCCTTATGGCCTCCTCGTGACTCCCGTGACCTAGTTCTGCCTCCTATATATTCACATATATTCCCAATCCACCAGAAGCATCCACGAAAACACTTTTCCACTGCCGCAACCTTCTGTTCCCGTGAGATCCCATCTTGGGGCCTTTTCCAGCATCCTGTTGGAGGGGGATTCGATCACGGGGGGCATCTACATCAACTCTATTGCCCTTCCAATGAAGCGTGAGTAGTTTACCTCAGACCAACGGGTCCATAGCTAGTAGCTAGATGGCTTATTCTCTTTCTCTTTGATTCTCAATACCATGTTCTCCTCGATGTTCTTGGTTTCTAACCGATGTAATCTTTGTTTGCGGTGCGATTGTCGAGATCTGATGAATTGTGGATTTATGATCAGCTTATCTATGAATATTATTTGAATCTTCTCTGAATTCTTTTATGTATGATTTGATATCTTTGTAATTTTCTTCGAACTATCGGTTTGGTTTGGCCAATTAGATTGGTTTTTCTTGCAATGGGAGAAGTGCTTAGCTTTGGGTTCAATATTTCGGTGTCCTTTCCTAGTGACAGTAGGGGCAGCAAGGCACATATTGTATTGTTGCCATCGAGGATAAAAAGATGGGGTTTACATCATATTGCTTGAGTTTATTCCTCTACATCATGTCATCTTACTGAAAGCGTTACTCTGTTCTTCATGAACTTAATACTTTAGATGCAGGCAGGAGTCGGTCGATGTGTGGAGTAATAGTAGTAGATGCAGGCAGGAGTCGTTCTACTTGACACAGACGTGATCTTCATAACTTTGCGCTTTTCTATCAATTGCTCGACAGTAATTTGTTCACCCACCGTATTATTTGCTATCTTGAGAGAAGCCTCTAGCGAAACCTATAGCCCCCGGGTATATTTCCCATCATATAAGTTTTCAATCTACTATTTTGCAATCTTTTACTTTCCGATCTATAAACCAAGAAACCCAAAATATTTTATCTTTTATTTAGTTTTATTTATCTATCCCTATCAGATCTCACTTTTGCAAGTGACCGTGAAGGGATTGACAACCCCTTTATCGCGTTGGGTGCAAGTTGTTTGATTGTTTGTGCAGGTATTGGTGATTTGTGTGTTGTTTCCTACTGGATTGATACCTTGGTTCTCTAACTGAGGGAAATACTTATCTCTACTTTGCTGCATGATACATCTCCAGCGTATCTATAATTTTTGATTGGTCCATGCTACTTTATCTACTGTTTTGGACTATATTGGGCTTTATTTTCCACTTTTATATTATTTTTGGGACTAACCTATTAATCGGAGGCCCAGCCCAGAATTGATGTTTTTTGCCTATTTCAGTACTTCGAGGAAACAGAATATCAAACGGAGTCCAAACGAAATGAAACCTTCGGGAACGTGATCTTCTCACCGAACGTGATCCAGGAGACTTGGGCCCTACTCCAAGAAGTTTCCAGGGAGGTCACGAGGGTGGAGGGCGTGCCCCCCTGGGCGCGCCCCCCTGCCTCGTGGGCCCCTCGGAGCTCCACCGACGTGCTCCTTCCTCCTATATATACCTACATACCCCCATTAGACTAGAGACGGAGCCAGAACCCTAATTCCACCGCCGCAACTTACTGTATCCACGAGATCCCATCTTGGGGCCTGTTCCGGAGCTCCGCCGGAGAGGGCATCCATCACGGAGGGCTTCTACATCAACACCATAGCCCTTCCGATGAAGTGTGAGTAGTTTACTTCAGACCTTCGGGTCCATAGCTAGTAGCTAGATGGCTTCTTCTCTCTTTTTGGATCTCAATACAATGTTCTCCCCCTCTCTCGTGGAGATCTATTCGATGTAATCTTCTTTTTGCGGTGTGTTTGTTGAGACCGATGAATTGTGGGTTTATGATCCAACTTATCTATGAATAATATTTGAATCTTCTTTGAATTCTTTTATGTATGATTGAGTTATCTTTGCAAGTCTCTTTGAATTATCCGTTTGGTTTGGCCAACTAGATTGGTAGTTCTTGCAATGGGAGAAGTGTTAGCTTTGGGTTCAATCTTGCGGTGTCCTTACTCAGTGACAGAAAGAGTTGCAAGGCACGTATTGTATTGTTGCCATCGAGGATAACAAGATGGGGTATTTATCATATTGCATGAATTTATTCCTCTACATCATGTCATCTTGCTTAAGGCGTTACTCTGTTTTTAACTTAATACTCTAGATGCATGCTGGATAGCGGTCGATGAGTGGAGTAATAGTAGTAGATGCAGCAGAAGTTCGGTCTACTTGTCACGGACGTGATGCCTATATACATGATCATACCTAGATAACCTCATAACTATGCTAAATTCTATCAATTGCTCAACAGTAATTTGTTCACCCACCGTAGAATGTCTATGCTCTTGAGAGAAGCCACTAGTGAAACCTATGGCCCCCGGGTCTATTCTCATCATATCAATCTCCATACTTTATTTACTTGTTTTGCTTTACTTTTTACTTTGCATCTTTATACCAAAAATACCAAAAATATTATCTCTATCAGATCTCACTCTCGTAAGTGACCGTGAAGGTATTGACAACCCCTAAGGGTTGGTTGTGAGTTGCTACCGTTTTGTGCAGGTACGAGGGACTTGCGTGTGACCTCCTACTGGATTGATACCTTGGTTCTCAAAAACTGAGGGAAATACTTACGCTACAGTGCTGCATCACCCCTCCTCTTCGGGGAAAACCAACGCTAGCTCGAGACGTAGCAAGAAGGATTTCTGGCGCTGTTGCCGGGGAGGCCTACGCCAAGTCAAGTCAAGATTTACTCTCCCGTCAACGAGCCATTTCTGGCGCCGTTGCTGGGGAAGCCTACGCAAAAGTCAACATACCAAGTACCCATCACAATCTCTATCTCTCGCATTACATTATTTGCTATTTGCCTCTCGTTTTCCCCTCCCCCACTTCACCCTTGCCGTTTTATTCGCCCTCTCTTTCCCAATCTCCTCCTCTTTTTCCCTTTGCCTTTTGTTTGCTCGTGTGTTAGTTTGATTGCTTGTTCGTCACGATGGCCTTACCTAATTTTGGTCATCTTCACCTTAAAAGGCTAGAAGATATCGAAAACAATGTCAGGAAGTTTATGGTCTTGCAATTTGAGCATAATAATTTCTTTAGAAACGAGCTTTAGGAACAAAAAAGTTTTATGAGTTATATGAATAAAGAGCTCGATGATATGTCCAAAGAATTTGATGGTGTAAGAGCCCAAATTGCTCATCTTGAAAAAATGACCGCTGAAATTTCGGATATGCAAGCTACCTTAGTCAATAAGATGGCCGCTAAACCGAATAACTATGAAAATCAAGATGAAGATCTAAAAGTTATTGATGTTTCCCCTATTAAATCTTTGTTTTGCAATGTGAATCTTGATGAATCTGATTATGATCTTCCCTTACCTAGAAGGCGTTCTAAGAATTCTGAGTTTTTAGATCTTGATGATGAAATTGATAAAAAGGGGATTGAAAGAAATAAAAATCTAGATATTGCTAAACCCACTATTTTGGATCTCAAGGAATTTAACTATGAAAATTGCTCTTTAATTGATTGTATTTCCTTGTTGCAATCCGTGTTAAATTCTCCTCATGCTTATAGTCAAAATAAGGTCTTTACCGAACACATTGTTGATGCCTTAATGCAATCTTATGAAGAAAAGCTTGAGTTGAAAGTTTCTATCCCTAGAAAACTCCATGATGAGTGTGAACCTACAATTAAAATTAAAATTAAGGATTATGAGTTTCATGCTTTGTGTGATTTGGGTGCTAGTGTCTCTACTATTCCCAAAACTTTGTGTGATTTGCTAGATTTCCGTGACTTTGATAATTGCTCTCTAAACTTGCATCTTGCGGATTCCACTATTAAAAAGCCTATGGGAAGAATTAATTATGTTCTTATTGTTGCAAATAGGAATTATGTGCCCGTAGATTTTATCGTTCTTGATATAGATTGCAATCCTTCATGTCCTATTATTCTTGGTAGACCTTTCCTTAGAACAATTGGTGCAATTATTGATATGAAGGAAGGGAATATTAAATTCCAATTTCCCTTAAAGAAGGGCATGGAACACTTTCCTAAAAAGAAAATAAAATTACCATATGAATCTATCATGAGAGCCCCTTATGGATTGCCTATCAAAGATGGCAATACCTAGATCTATCCTTGCTTTTATGCCTAGCTAGGGGCGTTAAACGATAGCGCTTGTTGGGAGGCAACCCAATTTTATTTTGTGTTTTTTGTTTCTGGTTCTGTTTAGGAATAAATAATCCATCTAGATTCTGTTTAGATGTGGTTTTATCTTTTAATTAGTGTTTGTGCCAAGTTAAACCTATTAGATCTTCTTGGAAGATAATTATTTGATCTTGCTGTAATTTCCAGAATCTTTGCGCTCAGTGCCCGAATTGTCAAAACGCACCAGAACGTGATAAAATAGTGATTCCAATTGCTGCTGATCAAGAAAAAAATTGCCCAGGTCGTCTAATTTTGGTAGAATTTTTTGGGTTCCAGAAGTTTGCGTTGGTAACAGATTACTACAGACTGTTCTGTTTTTGACAGATTCTGTTTTGCGTGTGTTGTTTGCTTATTTTGATGAATCTATGGCTAGTAAAATAGTTTATGAACCATAGAGGAGTTGGAATACAGTAGGTTTAACACCAATACAAATAAATAATGAGTTCATTATAGTACCTTGAAGTAGTCTTTTGTTTTCTTTCTCTAACGGAGCTCACAAGATTTCTATTGAGTTTTGTGTTGTGAAGTTTTCAAGTTTTGGGTGAGTTCTTTTGATGGATTATGGAACAAGGAGTGGCAAGAGCCTAAGCTTGGGGATGCCCATGGCACCCCCAAGATAATCCAAGGACACCAAAAAGTCAAAGCTTGGGGATGCCCCGGAAGGCATCCCCTCTTTCGTCCACTTCCATCGGTAATTTACTTGGAGCTATATTTTTATTCACCACATGATATGTGTTTTGCTTGGAGCATCTTGTATTATTTGAGTCTTTGCTTGTTAGTCTACCACAATCATCCTTGATGTACACACCTTTTGAGAGAGCCATATATGATTTGAAATTTGTTAGAATACTATATGTGCTTCACTTATATCTTTTGAGCTTGATAGTTTACTCTATGTGCTTCACTTATATCTTTTTGAGCGTGATAATTTTTGCTCTAGTGCTTCACTTAGATCTTTTAGAGCACGGTGGTGGTTTGTTTTAAAGAAACTTGATCTCTCATGCTTCACTTAGATTATTTTGAGAGTCATTAATAGCATGGTAATTTTCTTAATGTTAATATACTTGGTATTCAAGATATGTGAAACTTTCTTTTTAGTGGGTTGAATACTAAGATAAGTTTGATTCTTGATAATTGTTTTGAGATATGGAGGTGATAATATCATAGTCGTTCTAGTTGAGTAGTTGTGAATTTGGGAAATACTTGTGTTAAAGTTAGCAAGTCCCGTAGCATGCACGTATGGTTAAAGTTGTGTAACAAATTTGAAGCATGAAGTGTATCTGGCTTGTGCATCCTTATGAGTGGCGGTCGGGGACGAGCGATGGTCTTTTCCTACCAATCTATCCCCCTAGGAGCATGCGCGTAGTACTTGATTTTTGATGACTTCTAAATTTTTTGTAGTAAGTATATGAGTTCTTTTGACTAATGTTGAGTCCATGGATTATACGCACTTTTACCTTTCCGCCATTTGCTAGCCTCTTCGGTACCGTGCATTGCCCTTTCTCACATTGAGAGTTGGTGCAAACTTCGCCGGTGCATCCAAACCCCGTGATATGATACACTCTTTCACACATAAACCTCCCTATATCTTCCTCAAAATAGCCACCATACCTACCTATCATGGCATTTCCATAGCCATTCCGAGATATATTGCCATGCAACTTCCATCATCATCATCATCATGACATGCTTTACTTTTGTCATATTGCCATTGCATGATCTTGTAGTTGACATCGTATTTGTGGCAAAGCCACCATGCATTATTTTTCATACATGTCACTCTTGATTCATTGCACCATCCCGGTACACCGCCGGAGGCATTCATATAGAGTCATATCTTGTTCTAGTATCGAGTTGTAATCATTATGTTGTAATCAATAGAAGTGTGATGATCATCATTATTAGAGCATTGCCCAATCAAAAAAAAAGAGAAAAGGGCCAAAAAGAAAAAAAGAAAGGCCTAAAAAAAAGAAGGAGAAAATAAAAAGGGCAATGCTACTATCTCTTTTTCCACACTTGTGCTTCAAAGTAGCACCTTGTTCTTCATGTAGTGAGTCTCATATATTGTGCTTCAAAGTAGCACCATGATTTTCATATAGTGAGTCTCATAATTTGTCTTGTTCATACTAGTGGGAATTTTTCATTATAGAACTTGGCTTGTATATTCCAACGATGGGCTTCCTCAAAATGCCCTAGGTCTTCATGAGCAAGCAAGTTGGATGCACACCCACTAGTTTTCTTTTGTTGAGCATTCTTAGCTCTAGTGCATCCGTTGCATGGCAATCCCTACTCCTTGCATTAACATCAATTGATGGTCATCTCCATAGCTCATTGATTAGCCTCGTTGATGTGAGACTTTCTCCTTTTTTGTCTTCTCCACACAATCCCCATCATCATATTCTATACCACCCATAGTGCTATGTCCATGGCTCGCGCTCATGTATTGCGTGAAGGTTGAAAAAGTTTGAGATTATTTGAGTATGAAACAATTGCTTGGCTTGTCATCGGGGGTATAGAAGTTGGGAACATCTTTGTGTGACGAAAATGAAGCATAGCCTAACTATATGATTTTGTAGGGATGAACTTCCTTTGGCCATGTTATTTCGTGATGACATAATTGTTTGATTAGGATGCTTGAAGAATTATCATTTTTATGTCAATATGAACTTTTGTCTTGAACCTTTCGGATCTGAATATTCATACCACGATTAAGAAGATTTACATTGAAATTATGCCAAAGTATCACACCGCATCAAAAATTCTCTTTTTATCATTTACCTACTCGAGGACGAGCAGGAATTAAGCTTGGGGATGCCTGATACGTCTCCAACGTATCTATAATTTTTGATTGCTCCATGCTACTTTATCTACTGTTTTGGACTATATTGGGCTTTATTTTCCACTTTTATATTATTTTTGGGACTAACCTATTAACCGGAGGCCCAGCCCAGAATTGCTGTTTTTTGCCTATTTCAGTATTTCGAGGAAACAGAATATCAAACGGAGTCCAAACGGAATGAAACCTTCGGGAACGTGATCTTCTCACCGAATATGATCCAGGAGACTTGGACCCTACGTCAAGAAGTTCCGGGGAGGTCACAAGGGTGGAGGGCGCCCCCCCCCTGGGCGCGCCCCCCTGCCTCGTGGGCCCCCTCGGAGCTCCACCGACGTGCTCCTTCCTCCTATATATACCTACGTACCCCCATTAGACCAGGGACGGAGCCAAAAACCTAATTCCACCACCGCAACTTCCTGTATCCACGAGATCCCATCTTGGGGCCTGTTCCGGAGCTCCGCCGGAGAGGGCATCCATCACGGAGGGCTTCTACATCAACACCATAGCCCTTCCGATGAAGTGTGAGTAGTTTACTTCAGACCTTCGGGTCCATAGCTAGTAGCTAGATGGCTTCTTCTCTCTTTTTGGATCTCAATACAATGTTCTCCCCCTCTCTCGTGGAGATCTATTCGATGTAATCTTCTTTTTGCGGTGTGTTTGTTGAGACCGATGAATTGTGGGTTTATGATCCAACTTATCTATGGAAAATATTTGAATCTTCTCTGAATTCTTTTATGTATGATTGAGTTATCTTTGCAAGTCTCTTCGAATTATCCGTTTGGTTTGGCCAACTAGATTGGTTGTTCTTGCAATGGGAGAAGTGCATGGCTTTGGGTTCAATCTTGCGGTGTCCTTACTCAGTGACAGAAAGAGTTGCAAGGCACGTATTGTATTGTTGCCATCGAGGATAACAAGATGGGGTATTTATCATATTGCATGAATTTATTCCTCTACATCATGTCATCTTGCTTAAGGCGTTACTCTGTTTTTAACTTAAACTCTAGATGCATGCTGGATAGCGGTCGATGAGTGGAGTAATAGTAGTAGATGCAGCAGGAGTTCGGTCTACTTGTCACGGACGTGATGCCTATATACATGATCATACCTAGATAACCTCATAACTATGCTAAATTCTATCAATTGCTCAACAGTAATTTGTTCACCCACCGTAGAATATCTATGCTCTTGAGAGAAGCCACTAGTGAAACCTATGGCCCCCGGGTCTATTCTCATCATATCAATCTCCATTACTTTATTTTACTTGTTTTGCTTTTACTTTTTACTTTGCATCTTTATACCAAAAATACCAAAAATATTATCTCTATCAGATCTCACTCTCGTAAGTGACCGTGAAGGTATTGACAACCCCTAAGCGTTGGTTGCGAGTTGCTACCATTTTGTGCAGGTACGAGGGACTTGCGCGTGACCTCCTACTGGATTGATACCTTGGTTCTCAAAAACTGAGGGAAATACTTACGCTACAGTGCTGCATCACCCCCTCCTCTTCGGGGAAAACCAACGCTAGCTCGAGACGTAGCAAGGAGGATTTCTAGCGCTGTTGCCGGGGAGGCCTACGCCAAGTCAAGTCAAGATTTACTCTCCCGTCAATGAGCCATTTCTGGCGCCGTTGCTGGGGAAGCCTACGCAAAAGTCAACATACCAAGTACCCATCACAATCTCTATCTCTCGCGTTACATTATTTGCCATTTGCCTCTCGTTTTCCCCTCCCCCACTTCACCCTTGCCGTTTTATTCGCCCTCTCTTTCCCAATCTCCTCCTCTTTTCCCTTTGCCTTTTGTTTGCTCGTGTGTTAGTTTGATTGCTTGTTCGGCCTTACCTAATTTTGGTGATCTTCACCTTAAAAGGCTAGAAGATATCGAAAACAATGTCAGGAAGTTTATGGTCTTGCAATTTGAGCATAATAATTTCTTTAGAAACGAGCTTAAGGAACAAAAGAGTTTTATGAGTTATATGAATAAAGAGCTCGATGATATGTCCAAAGAATTTGATGGTGTAAGAGCCCAAATTGCTCATCTTGAAAAAATGACCGCTGAAATTTCGGATATGCAAGCCACCTTAGTTAATAAGATGGCCGCTAAACCGAATAACTATGAAAATCAAGATGAAGATCTAAAAGTTATTGATGTTTCCCCTATTAAATCTTTGTTTTGCAATGTGAATCTTGATGAATCTGATTATGATCTTCCTTTACCTAGAAGGCGTTCTAAGAATTCTGAGTTTTTAGATCTTGATGATGAAATTGATAAAAGTGGGATTGAAAGAAATAAAAATCTAGATATTGCTAAACCCACTATTTTGGATCTCAAGGAATTTAACTATGAAAATTTCTCTTTAATTGATTGTATTTCCTTGTTGCAATCCGTGTTAAATTCTCCTCATGCTTATAGTCAAAATAAGGTCTTTACCGAACACATTGTTGATGCCTTAATGCAATCTTATGAAGAAAAGCTTGAGTTGAAAGTTTCTATCCCTAGAAAACTCCATGATGAGTGTGAACCTACAATTAAAATTAAAATTAAGGATTATGAGTTTCATGCTTTGTGTGATTTGGGTGCTAGTGTCTCTACTATTCCCAAAACTTTGTGTGATTTGCTAGATTTCCGTGACTTTGATGATTGCTCTCTAAACTTGCATCTTGCGGATTCCACTATTAAAAAGCCTATGGGAAGAATTAATGATGTTCTTATTGTTGCAAATAGGAATTATGTGCCCGTAGATTTTATCGTTCTTGATATAGATTGCAATCCTTCATGTCCTATTATTCTTGGTAGACCTTTCCTTAGAACGATTGGTGCAATTATTGATATGAAGGAAGGGAATATTAAATTCCAATTTCCCTTAAAGAAGGGCATGGAACACTTTCCTAGAAAGAAAATAAAATTACCATATGAATCTATCATGAGAGACACTTATGGATTGCCTACCAAAGATGGCAATACCTAGATCTATCCTTACTTTTATGCCTAGCTAGGGGCGTTAAACGATAGCGCTTGTTGGGAGGCAACCCAATTTTATTTTGTGTTTTTTGTTTTTGCTTCTGTTTAGGAATAAATAATCCATCTAGATTCTGTTTAGATGTGGTTTTATATTTTAATTAGTGTTTGTGCCAAGTTAAACCTATTAGATCTTCTTGGAAGATAATTATTTGATCTTGCTGTAATTTCCAGAATCTTTGCGCTCAGTGCCCGAATTGTCAAAACTCACCAGAACGTGATAAAATAGTGATTCAAATTTCTGCTGATCAAGAAAAAAATTTCCCAGGTCGTCTAATTTTGGTAGAATTTTTTGGGTTCCAGAAGTTTGCGTTGGTAACAGATTACTACAGACTGTTCTGTTTTTGACAGATTCTGTTTTGCGTGTGTTGTTTGCTTATTTTGATGAATCTATGGCTAGTAAAATAGTTTATAAACCATATAGAAGTTGGAATACAGTAGGTTTAACACCAATACAAATAAAGAACAAGTTCACTACAGTACCTTAAAGTAGTCTTTTGTTTTCTTTCTCTGACGGAGCTCACGAGATTTCTATTGAGTTTTGTGTTGTGAAGTTTTCACGTTTTGGGTGAATTCTTTTGATGGATTATGGAACAAGGAGTGGCAAGAGCCTAAGCTTGGGGATGCCCATGGCACCCCCAAGATAATCCAAGGACACCAAAAAGTCAAAGCTTGGGGATGCCCTGGAAGGCATCCCATCTTTCGTCCACTTCCATCGGTAATTTACTTGGAGCTATATTTTTATTCACCACATGATATGTGTTTTGCTTGGAGCGTCTTGTATTATTTGTGTCTTTGCTTGTTAGTCTACCACAATCATCCTTGCTGTACACACCTTTTGATAGAGCCATATATGAATTGAAATTTGTTAGAATACTCTATGTGCTTCACTTATATCTTTTGAGCTTGATAGTTTTGCTCATAGTGCTTCACTTATATCTTTTGAGCGTGATAATTTTTGCTCTAGTGCTTCACTTAGATCTTTTAGAGCACGGTGGTGGATTTGTTTTAAAGAAACTTGATCTCTCATGCTTCACTTAGATTATTTTGAGAGTCGTTAATAGCATGGTAATTTGCTTAATGTTAATATACTTGGTATTCAAGATATGTGAAACTTTCTTTTTAGTGGGTTGAATACTAAGATAAGTTTGATGCTTGATAATTGTTTTGAGATATGGAGGTGATAATATCATAGTCGTTCTAGTTGAGTAGTTGTGAATTTGAGAAATACTTGTGTTAAAGTTAGCAAGTCCCGTAGCATGCACGTATGGTTAAAGTTGTGTAACAAATTTGAAGCATGAAGTGTACCTGGCTTGTGCATCCTTATGAGTGGCGGTCGGGGGCGAGCGATGGTCTTTTCCTACCAATCTATCCCCCTAGGAGCATGCGCGTAGTAATTGATTTTTGATGACTTCTAAATTTTTGCAATAAGTATATGAGTTCTTTTGACTAATGTTGAGTCCATGGATTATACGCACTTTTACCTTTCCGCCATTTGCTAGCCTCTTCGGTACCGTGCATTGCCCTTTCTCACATTGAGAGTTGGTGCAAACTTCGCCGGTGCATCCAAACCCCGTGATATGATACACTCTTTCACACATAAACCTCCCTATATCTTCCTCAAAATAGCCACCATACCTACCTATCATGGCATTTCCATAGCCATTCCGAGATATATTGCCATGCAACTTCCATCATCATCATCATCATGACATGCTTTACTTTTGTCATATTGCCATTGCATGATCTTGTAGTTGACATCGTATTTGTGGCAAAGCCACCATGCATTATTTTTCATACATGTCACTCTTGATTCATATAGAGTCATATCTTGTTCTAGTATCGAGTTGTAATCATTATGTTGTAATCAATAGAAGTGTGATGATCATCATTATTAGAGCATTGCCCAATCAAAAAAAAAGAGAAAAAGGCCAAAAGGAAAAAAAGAAAGGCCTAAAAAAAAGAAGGATAAAATAAAAAGGGCAATGCTACTATCTCTTTTTCCACACTTGTGCTTCAAAGTAGCACCTTGTTCTTCATGTAGTGAGTCTCATATATTGTGCTTCAAAGTAGCACCATGATTTTCATATAGTGAGTCTCATAATTTGTCTTGTTCATACTAGTGGGAATTTTTCATTATAGAACTTGGCTTGTATATTCCAACGATGGGCTTCCTCAAAATGCCCTAGGTCTTCATGAGCAAGCAAGTTGGATGCACACCCACTAGTTTTCTTTTGTTGAGCATTCTTAGCTCTAGTGCATCCGTTGCATGGCAATCCCTACTCCTTGCATTAACATCAATTGATGGGCATCTCCATAGCTCATTGATTAGCCTCGTTGATGTGAGACTTTCTCCTTTTTTGTCTTCTCCACACAATCCCCATCATCATATTCTATACCACCCATAGTGCTATGTCCATGGCTCGCGCTCATGTATTGCGTGAAGGTTGAAAAAGTTTGAGATTATTTGAGTATGAAACAATTGCTTGGCTTGTCATCGGGGGTATAGAAGTTGGGAACATCTTTGTGTGACGAAAATGAAGCATAGCCTAACTATATGATTTTGTAGGGATGAACTTCCTTTGGCCATGTTATTTTGAGATGACATAATTGTTTGATTAGTATGCTTGAAGTATTATCATTTTTATGTCAATATGAACTTTTGTCTTGAATCTTTCGGATCTGAATATTCATACCATGATTAAGAAGATTTACATTGAAATTATGCCAAAGTATCACTCCGCATCAAAAATTCTCTTTTTATCATTTACCTACTCGAGGACGAGCAGGAATTAAGCTTGGGGATGCCTGATACGTCTCCAACGTATCTATAATTTTTGATTGCTCCATGCTACTTTATCTACTGTTTTGGACTATATTGGGCTTTATTTTCCACTTTTATATTATTTTTGGGACTAACCTATTAACCGGAGGCCCAGCCCAGAATTGCTGTTTTTTGCCTATTTCAGTATTTCGAGGAAACAAAATATCAAACGGAGTCCAAACGGAATGAAACCTTCGGGAACGTGATTTTCTCACCGAACGTGATCCAGGAGACTTGGACCCTACTCCAAGAAGTCACGAGGCGGTCACAAGGGTGGAGGGCGCCCCCCCCCCTGGGCGCGCCCCCTGCCTCGTGGCCCCTCGGAGCTCCACCGACGTACTCCTTCCTCCTATATATACCTACGTACCCCCATTAGACCAGGGACGGAGCCAAAAACTAATTCCACCGCCGCAACCTTCTGTATCCACGAGATACCATCTTGGGGCCTGTTCCGGAGCTCCGCCGGAGAGGGCATCCACCACGGAGGGCTTCTACATCATCACCATAGCCCCTCCGATGAAGTGTGAGTAGTTTACTTTAGACCTTCGGGTCCATAGCTAGTAGCTAGATGGCTTCTTCTCTCTTTTTGGATCTCAATACAATGTTCTCCCCCTCTCTCGTGGAGATCTATTCGATGTAATCTTCTTTTTGCGGTGTGTTTGTTGAGACCGATGAATTGTGGGTTTATGATCCAACTTATCTATGGAAAATATTTGAATCTTCTCTGAATTCTTTTATGTATGATTGAGTTATCTTTGCAAGTCTCTTCGAATTATCCGTTTGGTTTGGCCAACTAGATTGGTTGTTCTTGCAATGGGAGAAGTGCATGGCTTTGGGTTCAATCTTGCGGTGTCCTTACTCAGTGACAGAAAGAGTTGCAAGGCACGTATTGTATTGTTGCCATCGAGGATAACAAGATGGGGTATTTATCATATTGCATGAATTTATTCCTCTACATCATGTCATCTTGCTTAAGGCGTTACTCTGTTTTTAACTTAAACTCTAGATGCATGATGGATAGCGGTCGATGAGTGGAGTAATAGTAGTAGATGCAGAATCGTTCGGTCTACTTGTCACGGACGTGATGCCTATATACATGATCATTGCCTAGATATACTCATAACTATGCTCAATTCTGTCAATTGCTCAACAGTAATTTGTTCACCCACCGTAGAATACTTATGCTCTTGAGAGAAGCCACTAGTGAAACCTATGGCCCCCGGGTCTATTCTCATCATATCAATCTCCATTACTTTATTTTACTTGTTTTGCTTTTACTTTTCACTTTGCATCTTTATACCAAAAATACCAAAAATATTATCTCTATCAGATCTCACTCTCGTAAGTGACCGTGAAGGTATTGACAACCCCTAAGCGTTGGTTGCGAGTTGCTACCGTTTTGTGCAGGTACGAGGGACTTGCGCGTGACCGCCTACTGGATTGATACCTTGGTTCCCAAAAACTGAGGGAAATACTTACGCTACTAGTGCTGCATCACCCCCTCCTCTTCGGGGAAAACCAACGCTAGCTCGAGACGTAGCAAGAAGGATTTCTGGCGCCGTTGCAGGGAGGCCTACGCCAAGTCAAGTCAAGATTTACTCTCCCATCAACGAGCCATTTCTGGCGCCGTTGCTGGGGAAGCCTACGCAAAACTCAACATACCAAGTACCCATCACAATCTCTATCTCTCGCATTACATTATTTGCCATTTGCCTCTCGTTTTCCTTCCCCCACTTCACCCTTGCCGTTTTATTCGCCCTCTCTTTCTCAATCTCCTCCTCTTTTTCCCTTTGCCTTTTGTTGCTCGTGTGTTAGTTTGCTTGTTTGTCGCGATGGCCTTACCTAATTTTGGTGATCTTCACCTCAAAAGGCTAGAAGATATCGAAAACAATGTCAGGAAGTTTATGGTCTTGCAATTTGAGCATAATGATTTCTTTAGAAACGAGCTTAAGGAACAAAAGAGTTTTATGAGTTATATGAATAAAGAGCTCGATGATATGTCCAAAGAATTTGATGGTGTAAGAGCCCAAATTGCTCATCTTGAAAAAATGACTGCTGAAATTTCGGATATGCAAGCTACCTTAGTCAATAAGATGGCCGCTAAACCGAATAACTATGAGAATCAAGATGAAGATCAAAAAGTTATTGATGTGTCCCCTATTAAATTGTTGTTTTGCAATGTGAATCTTGATGAATCTGATTATGATCTTCCCTTACCTAGAAGGCGTTCTAAGAATTCTGAGTTTTTAGATCCTGATGATGAAATTGATAAAAAAGGGATTGAAAGAAATAAAAATCTAGATATTGCTAAACCCACTATTTTGGATCTCAAGGAATTTAACTATGAAAATTGCTCTTTAATTGATTGCATTTCCTTGTTGAAATCCGTGTTAAAGTCTCCTCATGCTTATAGTCGAAATAAGGCCTTTACCGAACACATTGTTGACGCCTTAATGCAATCTTATGAAGAAAAGCTTGAGTTGAAAGTTTCTATCCCTAGAAAACTCCATGATGAGTGGGAACCTACAATTAAGATTAAAATTAGAAATTACAAGTTTCATGCTTTGTGTGATTTGGGTGCTAGTGTCTCTACTATCCCCAAAGCTTTGTGTGATTTGCTAGATTTCCGTGACTTTGATGATTGCTCTCTAAACTTGCATCTTGCGGATTCCACTATTAAAAAGCCTATGGGAAGAATTAATGATGTTCTTATTGATGCAAATAGGAATTATGTGCCCGTAGATCTTATCGTTCTTGATATAGATTGCAATCCTTCATGTCCTATTATTCTTGGTAGACCTTTCCTTAGAACGATTGGTGCAATTATTGATATGAAGGAAGGGAATATTAAATTCCAATTTCCCTTAAAGAAGGGCATGGAACACTTTCCTAAAAAGAAAATAAAATTACCATATGAATCTATCATGAGAGCCACTTATGGATTGCCTACCAAAGATGGCAATACCTAGATCTATCCTTGCTTTTATGCCTAGCTAGGGGCGTTAAACGATATCGCTTGTTGGGAGGCAACCCAATTTTATTTTGTGTTTTTTGTTTTTGGTTCTGTTTGGGAATAAATAATCCATCTAGATTCTGTTTAGATGTGGTTTTATCTTTTAATTAGTGTTTGTGCCAAGTTAAACCTATTAGATCTTCTTGGAAGATAATTATTTGATCTTGCTGTAATTTCCAGAATCTTTGCGCTCAGTGCCCGAATTGTCAAAACTCACCAGAACGTGATAAAATAGTGATTCCAATTGCTGCTGATCGATAAAAAAAATCCCCAGGTCGTCTTATTTTGGTAGAATTTTTTGGGTTCCAGAAGTTTGCGTTAGTAACAGATTACTACAGACTGTTCTGTTTTTGACAGATTCTGTTTTGCGTGTGTTGTTTTCTTATTTTGATGAATCTATGACTAGTGAAATAGTTTATAAACCATAGAGAAGTTGGAATACAGTAGGTTTAACACCAATACAAATAAAGAACAAGTTCACTACAGTACCTTAAAGTAGTCTTTTGTTTTCTTTCTCTGACAGAGCTCACGAGATTTCTATTGAGTTTTGTGTTGTGAAGTTTTCAAGTTTTGGGTGAATTCTTTTGATGGATTATGGAACAAGGAGTGGCGAGAGCCTAAGCTTGGATATGCCCATGGAACCCCCAAGATAATCCAAGGAAACCAAAAAGTCAAAGCTTGGGGATGCCCCAGAAGGCATCCCCTCTTTCGTCCACTTCCATTGGTAATTTACTTGGAGCTATATTTTTATTCACCACATGATATGTGTTTTGCTTGGAGCGTCTTGTATTATTTGTGTCTTTGCTTGTTAGTCTACCACAATCATCCTTGCTGTACACACCTTTTGATAGAGCCATGTATGAATTGAAATTTGTTAGAATACTCTATGTGCTTCACTTATATCTTTTGAGCTTGATAGTTTACTCTATGTGCTTCACTTATATCTTTTTGAGCGTGATAATTTTTGCTCTAGTGCTTCACTTAGATCTTTTATAGCACGGTGGTGGTTTGTTTTAAAGAAACTTGATCTCTCATGCTTCACTTAGATTATTTTGAGAGTCGTTAATAGCATGGTAATTTTCTTAATGTTAATATACTTGGTATTGAAGATATGTGAAACTTTCTTTTTAGTGGGTTGAATACTAAGATAAGTTTGATTCTTGATAATTGTTTTGAGATATGGAGGTGATAATATCATAGTCGTTCTAGTTGAGTAGTTGTGAATTTGGGAAATACTTGTGTTAAAGTTAGCAAGTCCTGTAGCATGCACGTATGGTTAAAGTTGTGTAACAAATTTGAAGCATGAAGTGTATCTGGCTTGTGCATCCTTATGAGTGGCGGTCGGGGACGAGTGATGGTCTTTTCCTACCAATCTATCCCCCTAGGAGCATGCGCATAGTACTTGATTTTTGATGACTTCTAAATTTTTTGCAGTAAGTATATGAGTTCTTTTGACTAATGTTGAGTCCATGGATTATACACACTTTTACCTTCCCGCCATTTGCTAGCCTCTTCGATACCGTGCATTGCCCTTTCTCACATTGAGAGTTGGTGCAAACTTCGCCGGTGCATCCAAACCCCGTGATATGATACACTCTTTCACACATAAACCTCCCTATATCTTCCTCAAAATAGCCACCATACCTACCTATCATGGCATTTCCATAGCCATTCCGAGATATATTGCCATGCAACTTCCATCATCATCATCATGACATGCTTTACTTTTGTCATATTGCCATTGCATGATCTTGTAGTTGACATCGTATTTGTGGCAAAGCCACCATGCATTATTTTTCATACATGTCACTCTTGATTCATTGCACCATCCCGGTACACCGCCCGAGGCATTCATATAGAGTCATATCTTGTTCTAGTATCGAGTTGTAATCATTATGTTGTAATCAATAGAAGTGTGATGATCATCATTATTAGAGCATTGCCCAATCAAAAAAAAGAGAGAAAGGCCAAAAAGAAAAAAAAAGGCCCAAAAAAAGAAGGAGAAAATAAAAAGGGCAATGCTACTATCTCTTTTTCCACACTTGTGCTTCAAAGTAGCACCTTGTTCTTCATGTAGTGAGTCTCATATATTGTGCTTCAAAGTAGCACCATGATTTTCATATAGTGAGTCTCATAATTTGTCTTGTTCATACTAGTGGGAAGTTTTCATTATAGAACTTGGCTTGTATATTCCAACGATGGGCTTCCTCAAAATGCCCTAGGTCTCCATGAGCAAGCAAGTTGGATGCACACCCACTAGTTTTCTTTTGTTGAGCATTCTTAGATCTAGTGCATCTGTTGCATGGCAATCCCTACTCCTTGCATTAACATCAATTGATGGGCATCTCCATAGCTCATTGATTAGCCTCGTTGATGTGAGACTTTCTCCTTTTTTGTCTTCTCCACACAATCCCCATCATCATATTCTATACCACCCATAGTGCTATGTCCACGGCTCGCGCTCATGTATTGCGTGAAGGTTGAAAAAGTTTGAGATTATTTGAGTATGAAACAATTGCTTGGCTTGTCATCGGGGGTATAGAAGTTGGGAATATCTTTGTGTGACGAAAATGAAGCATAGCCTAACTATATGGATTTGTAGGGATGAACTTCCTTTGGCCATGTTATTTCGTGATGACATAATTGTTTGATTAGGATGCTTGAAGTATTATCATTTTTATGTCAATATGAACTTTCGTCTTGAACCTTTCGGATCTGAATATTCATACCATGATTAAGAAGATTTACATTGAAATTATGCCAAAGTATCACACCGCATCAAAAATTCTCTTTTTATCATTTACCTACTCGAGGACGAGTAGGAATTAAGCTTGGGGATGCCTGATACGTCTCCAACGTATCTATAATTTTTGATTGCACCATGCTACTTTATCTACTGTTTTGGACTATATTGGGCTTTATTTTCCACTTTTATATTATTTTTGGGACAAACCTATGAACCGGAGGCCCAGCCCAGAATTGATGTTTTTTGCCTATTTCAGTATTTCGAGGAAACAGTATATCAAACGGAGTCCAAACGGAATGAAACCTTCGGGAACATGATCTTCTCACCGAACGTCATCCAGGAGACTTGGACCCTACTCCAAGAAGTTTCCGGGGAGGTCATGAGGGTGGAGGGCGCGCCCCCCTTGGCGCACCCTCCTGCCTCGTGGGCCCCTCGGAGCTCCACCGACGTGCTCCTTCCTTCTATATATACCTACGTACCCCCATTAGACCAGAGACGGAGCCAAAAACCTAATTCCACCGCCGCAACTTCCTGTATCCACGAGATCCCATCTTGGGGCCTATTCCGGAGCTCCACCGGAGAGGGTATCCATCACAGAGGGCTTCCACATCAACACCATAGCCCTTCCGATGAAGTGTGAGTAGTTTACTTCAGACCTTCGGGTCCATAGCTAGTAGCTAGATGGCTTCTTCTCTCTTTTTGGATCTCAATACAATGTTCTCCCCCTCTCTCGTGGAGATCTATTCGATGTAATCTTCTTTTTGCGGTGTGTTTGTTGAGACCGATGAATTGTGGGTTTATGATCCAACTTATCTACGAATAATATTTGAATCTTCTCTAAATTCTTTTATGTATGATTGAGTTATCTTTGCAAGTCTCTTTGAATTATCCGTTTGGTTTGGCCAACTAGATTGGTAGTTCTTGCAATGGGAGAAGTGTTTAGCTTTGGGTTCAATCTTGCGGTGTCCTTACTCAGTGACAGAAAGAGTTGCAAGGCACGTAGTGTATTGTTGCCATCGAGGATAACAAGATGGGGTATTTATCATATTGCATGTATTTATTCCTCTACATCATGTCATCTTGCTTAAGGCGTTACTCTGTTTTTTACTTAATATTCTAGATGCATGCTGGATAGCGGTCGATGAGTGGAGTAATAGTAGTAGATGCAGGCAGGAGTCGGTCTACTTGTCACAGACGTGATGCCTATATACATGATCATACCTAGATAACCTCATAACTATGCTAAATTCTATCAATTGCTCAACAGTAATTTGTTCACCCACCGTAGAATATCTATGCTCTTGAGAGAAGCCACTAGTGAAACCTATGGCCCCCGGGTCTATTCTCATCATATCAATCTCCATTACTTTATTTTACTTGTTTTGCTTTTACTTTTTACTTTGCATCTTTATACCAAAAATACCAAAAATATTATCTCTATCAGATTTCACTCTTGTAAGTGACCGTGAAGGTATTGACAACCCCTAAGCGTTGGTTGCGAGTTGCTACCGTTTTGTGCAGGTACGAGGGACTTGCGCGTGACCTCCTACTGGATTGATACCTTGGTTCCCACAAACTGAGGGAAATACTTATGCTACAGTGCTGCATCACCCCCGCCTCTTCGGGGAAAACCAACGCTAGCTCGAGACGTAGCAAGAAGGATTTCTGGCGCTGTTGCCGGGGAGGCCTACGCCAAGTCAAGTCAAGATTTACTCTCCCGTCAATGAGCCATTTCTGGCGCCGTTGCTGGGGAAGCCTATGCAAAAGTTAACATACCAAGTACCCATCACAATCTCTATCTCCCGCATTACATTATTTTCCATTTGCCTCTTGTTTTCCCCTCCCCCACTTCATCCTTGCCGTTTTATTCGCCGTCTCTTTCCCAATCTCCTCCTCTTTTTCCCTTTGCCTTTTGTTTGCTCGTGTGTTAGTTTGATTGCTTGTTCGTCACGATGGCCTTACCTAATTTTGGCGATCTTCACCTTAAAAGGCTAGAAGATATCGAAAACAATGTCAGGAAGTTTATGGTCTTGCAATTTGAGCATAGTAATTTATTTAGAAACGAGCTTAAGGAACAAAAGAGTTTTATGAGTTATATGAATAAAGAGCTCGATGATATGTCCAAAGAATTTGATGGTGTAAGAGCCCAAATTGCTCATCTTGAAAAAATGACCGCTGAAATTTCGGATATGCAAGCTACCTTAGTCAATAAGATGGCCGCTAAACCGAATAACTATGAGAATCAAGATGAAGATCAAAAAGTTATTAATGTGTCCCCTATTAAATCATTGTTTTGCAATGTGAATCTTGATGAATCTGATTATGATCTTCCCTTACCTAGAAGGCGTTCTAAGAATTCTGAGTTTTTAGATCCTGATGATGAAATTGATAAAAAAGGGATTGAAAGAAATAAAAATCTAGATATGGCTAAACCCACTATTTTGGATCTCAAGGAATTTAACTATGAAAATTGCTCTTTAATTGATTGTATTTCCTTGTTGCAATCCTTGTTAAATTCTCCTCATGCTTATAGTCGAAATAAAGCCTTTACCGAACACATTGTTGACGCCTTAATGCAATCTTATGAAGAAAAGCTTAAGTTGAAAGTTTCTATCCCTAGAAAACTCCATGATGAGTGGGAACCTACAATTAAGATTAAAATTAGAAATTACGAGTTTCATGCTTTGTGTGATTTGGGTGCTAGTGTCTCTACCATCCCCAAAGCTTTGTGTGATTTGCTAGATTTCCGTGACTTTGATGATTGCTCTCTAAACTTGCATCTTGCGGATTCCACTATTAAAATGTCAGGACCCCGACTCAATGTCACATCGATCTAGCCGGTAACACTTCATATCACTTTGCGGCCTCACGCACGGTATTCCCACGGGTGTCGCCTTACCTTTGCCCGGGACCGTTTGCGCCTTTTGGCTCACGTATATGATAGTGTCGCTAGCATCCATATGATAAAGAGCCCGGGCTGACATGACTAGTCGTAAACCCAAAGTGGCACAGACTTACAGGGACAGGCATCCATGACCCAGCTTCGAACGTGTCGGTCATCAGCAAGTGGGTCCGGGCTGTAGCACTGGGCTAGCAGGACTCCGGTAAACCGGGCTGTAGCGGGCTAACAGGACTCCGGTACTCAAAGCGTGACATTTCCCCGAAGGGACAGACACAGGAACGAAGAAGGACACATGCCGGCCAGCCTAAGTGTTCCAGAGCAGTAGCAAGCTACCATGGCTCAGCGGTAACACTAGGAGACATTTCCCGGTAAGAGAGGCTACTAAAGATAAACAACTAGATAGTCAGATCCCACACATACCAAGCATTTCAATCATACACACAATATGCTTGATATGTGCAATACAACGAAGCATCACAACATGACTCTATGACACAAGTACTTTATTTAAGGCTCAGGGAGCCATACATATCATACACAAAGGTACGGATCTCACGACCCAACATACAAGTCATACAGTCATACAAGCCAACAACGGAAGTACTTTGTCTGGGTACAGACAACTAGTAAAATAAAAGAGGCTTGGAAGCCTAACTATACTACGTGGTCCATCACAAGCTCAGGGTCACCACCTGGGTCTTTAGCCTACTCGTTGATGTCAACGTCTACATAGAACCCATCAGAAGGGGTTGCAGCGTCTTCTGTAAAAATGTAGATTATAGCAACATGAGTACAAAGGTACTCAGCAAGACTTACATCAGATCCTACATACATGCATAGTATCAAGAAGGCTGGTGGAGTTATTGCAGCAAGCTAGCTTTGACTCTTGGCTAGACTATCCTACGATACTCCAACTTGAAATGTTTTGCGCACACGAGTCCACTACTCACCACTTCAATACACTACCGAGGATCCACCTCCGTCTTCCTACGGAAGGGCCATCCTCGGCACTCACACTTATCTTGAGGCTTTTAGTAGTTTCCATTTACTTGTCTATGAACTGTATAGGCAACCAAGTAGTCCTTTACCGCGGACGCGGCTATTCGAATAGATCATGTTAACCCTGCAGGGGTGTACTTCTTCATACATGTTTCCACCACTTAGCGTCTGCACACGACATGTGCTCGGCAGACTTCAAGCGAAAGCCGATGTGGGTGTAGACCACGACCTACCTAAACACTTAAGCCTCTAGTCCAGGTTTATCGCCTATTCAGGTTCCATCCGCAGGGAGTCCGGCCGAGGTTTCCCATACGGCCCCGAACGATGTGAACAGGGTTCCCGAGATACCTAACGGGTATTCGGTACACCGTGCCACGTACCTACCGCATCACAGCCCACCCCTACGGTCAGCGCTGTCCACGGCCTCCAGTAGGCTACAAACACCAGAAACTACTTGCAACTCCTGGACAGAGAGCTAGGGTGAATAAGAAGTCGAGCGGGGTCATATTTCAGGGCCCAATGTATGGTAGTAGCTGATTCTTAAATCACACATACAGATCTCAGTGCTTAAGGTCGGCTTCAATGAAACAACCCACCATGTACTCCTACATGGCCTCTCATCGATACCTTTACCAAATCGTGTTCACCACACCACTCTCATTACCAACGTAATCATTTCACTCTAGCCCATCACCCAGATGAACCAGACCTGACACGACTCTAAGCATAGCAGGCATAGCAAGGTAGGAACAACACATACATATGGCTCAATCAACTCCTACACATGCTAGTGGGTTTCATCTAGTTACTGTGGCAATGACAGGTCATGCAGAGGAAATGGGTTCAACTACCGTAGCACACAGCAGTTTGAATCGCGTTGTCTTAATGCAGTAAAAGAGAGCAGGAGCGAGAACATGGGATTGTATCGATATGATCAAATGGTTGGTTGCTTGCCTGATGGTTCGTTGCACGGATACGGTTCTTCGTTAGGGTAATCACGGTACTCCTCGGGAACAGATCCTGTCGCAAAGGACACCGATACACAAACATCACCAAACAATATGCAACAATATGATGCATGCATGAAACATGGCAATATGAGTGTGTTGGGCTAATGCAACTAAAACCAGATGTGTTTGAACAAATTTGAATCAAGGATTCAAATTTCAAATTCAATATGGCCTTTTAAAGTGCTTTTCCTTGTTCTGATTAAAACATCAATTTAACTTGTTTGATCATGCATGAAAATAGTACAGATGGATAGATTGGATTTTTCTGATCATTTTTCATATATAATTTGTCCAATTTGGAGTTACAGAATAAAAGTTATGAATTTTTGAAGTTTAAATAATATTCTGGAATTTCCTGATTTAATTTAAATCCAGAAATTCAATTACTGCGTCAGCCTGACGTCAGTGTGACGTCAGCAGGTCAACGGAACTGGTCCAGGTCAAACCTGACAGTGGGTCCCGCATGTCAGGGTGATTAATTTAATTAAAACTTAACTAAAACTAATCCTGTTTAATTAGCAGGGTTGGGCCCCACCTGTCATTGACTCAGGGGAGTCAACCAGGGCCCACCCGTGGTCAAAGTCAGTGTCGGCTGCCGGCGTTTAGTCGCCGGCGAGCCCGACGCGGCGGCGGTAGTGGTTTTGGTCGTTTCGGCCACCAAATGGACCGCGGAGGCCACCGGAGTGGAGCTGAGGACAACCCGCAGCTCTTGGCGGAGTCCGTTGGGGTCGGGGTGGCCGGAGTCGACGCCGGCGACGACTTTGGCGGCCACCGAGGTTCGGTCGGAGGTGAACTTGGTGCTAGAGGGTTCGGTGAGGCTCGTGGAGTGGCTAGCTAGGTGCTGTGGAACGCGGTGAGCAAGATGGACACCATCTTGTGGCCGGAGGATGACCGGGAGCACGTCGACGACGAGGTCCACGGCGGTGGGTGCGGTTGAGCTCCGGGAGGTTGCTACATGGCTCGGGAGCAAGAACGGAAGGGAGGGGAAGATGGCTAAGCTCACAGTGAGTGCGACGGAGTCCTTGGTGCGGCCGGAGATGGACCGGAGCGACGACGGCGTTGAAGGGGATCTCCGGCGACGGTGAGCTCGGGCGAGGTCGGTGCGGTGGTCTCGGGCGTTGCGAGCGCTCGGGGCTCGGCTGCTCGATGAAGTGGACAGCGGCGGAGCTCCTGGACACGGTGAGACGGCGTGGAGACGACGGGGAGCACGGCTACGACGGTGGTGCGGCGATGGTGGCGTCGGCCATGGCTGGGGCGTGCGAGGGGGAGGAGCTGGAGAGGAGAGGGGGTGTCTGGGGGATTCGGGGGAGAGAGGGAGGCCGATCCACGTCGTCACCTGGCGAGGGGAGCGGCGAGGCGGCGAGCAGGTGCGTGGCGCACGCCGCGGTCGCCGTCGGGCACCTGCCTGCCTGCCTGGCCGGCAAGCAGCTCGCTGGAGCGGTGCTGGGCTGGGCCGGCAGGTGGGCTGGCTAGTGGGCCTGCGGTGGCGCCAGGTAGGGTTTTCCCTTTTTTTTCTATTTCTGTTTTATTTAATATATCTGCAACTTTGTTGAATTAAATAAAATACCTAGACAACTCCAAAAATCACCAAACTACTCCTGGTCCATAGTTGGATTATTTCCAACATGAAACATTTTAGTTTGGAGATATTTGAGCATTTAAATATTTTATATAATTTTAAATAATTTTAAATGCCCAAATTCAAATAGTTATGATTTAATTCAAAAACCCTAGGATGGCCTAGGAAAATGTGCACCACTTTTGCAGAGGTTCTGAACCAAGACAAAAATGATGGGCATTTTAGAAGGGCATTTCAGGTTCATTGAAAATTATTTTAGTAAACCCTAGTTGGTTTCAGAGGGGACTGGGGGTTCTGTCATCCCCATTTCAAGTTTCTGCTGAAAGAGTAAACATGATGCAACACTCTAATGCATGACTAGCTAGGGTGTGACAACTCACCCCCACTCAAAAGAATCTCGTCCCGAGATTTGGGTTCCTCCGGGAAGAAGGCGGGATACTCGAGTCGAAGACGATCCTCCCTTTCCCAAGTTGCTTCATCTTCAGAATGGTGCGACCATTGAACTTTGAGGAACTTGATGTTATGACGTCGCGTGGTACGCTCGGCCTGATCGAGGATACGGATGGGGTACTCTCGATATGTAAGATCATCTTGGAGATCAAGCGTTTCGTGGTCCACTTCACGGATAGGATCCGAGAAGCAACGCCTGAGTTGAGAAACGTGGAAGACATCGTGAACTCTGGAGAGGTGCAGAGGTAGTTCCAATTGGTAGGCAACTTCTCCTCGTTTGGCAAGAATGCGAAAAGGTCCAATGTAACGAGGAGCCAATTTTCCTTTGATACCGAAACGATGGGTTCCCTTCAGAGGGGTGACCCGAAGATAAGCCTTCTCGTCAACCTCGAAAGTCATAGCCTTATGCTTTCGGTCATATTGACTCTTTTGACGGGATTGGGCTGTTTTCAACTTTTCACGAACGATACGAACTTGTTCTTCTGCTTCCTGAATCATATCCGGGCCAAAGAATTGTCTTTCCCCGGTCTCTGACCAGTTAAGGGGTGTTCGACATCGTCGTCCATAGAGAACTTCAAAAGGGGCTTTACCCAAGCTAGATTGATAGCTGTTGTTGTAAGCGAATTCGGCAAATGGAAGGCACTTCTCCCAGTCCATTCCGAAAGAGATAACGGAGGCTCGAAGCATGTCTTCTAGAATTTGGTTGACGCGTTCCACTTGACCACTTGACTGAGGGTGGAAAGCGGTGCTAAAGAAGAGACGGGTTCCCATAGCATTTTGGAAACTTTCCCAAAATCGAGAGGTGAAAAGACTTCCTCGATCCGAATTGATTTCCAAAGGGACACCATGGAGGGACACTATCCGGGAGATGTATAAGTCTGCCAGTTGACTAGCGGTCATACTCTCACGAACAGGTAAGAAATGAGCTACTTTGGAAAGACGATCGACCACGACGAAAATAGCATTATTCCCTCTTTTGGTTCTGGGAAAGCCGGTAATGAAATCCATACCAATTTTATCCCATTTCCATTCAGGAATAGCTAAGGGTTGAAGGGTGCCAGCAGGCCGTTGATGCTCTGCTTTTACACGACGACAGACGTCGCAATTAGCAATATACTGAGCGATTTCTCTCTTCATCCTAGACCACTAGAACCTCTGGCGTAGGTCCTGATACATCTTAGTACTACCGGGATGAATGGTGAGAGGAGATTCATGAGCTTCCTTAAGGATTAATCGCCTTAGGTTGCGCACCTTGGGAACCACTAGTCGATCCCCGAAGTATACGACTCCTTGATCATTAACGGAGAAACAATTCGCAATTCCTTTCTGAATGTTTCTCTTGATGTGGGAGATTCCCGGATCTACCTTCTGTGCTTTGATAATTTGATCCGTAAGGGTAGGTTTTGCCACCAAGGTGGAGAGAAAACCTTGAGGTACAATGTGAAGGTTAAGCTTCCGAAATTCCTCATGGAGAAGCGGTTGACTTTGTTGTAACATCAGGTTGTTACAATAAGATTTACGACTTAGCGCATCAGCCATGACGTTGGCTTTCCCTGGGGTGTAGGTTATTCCTAAGTCGAAGTCTGTGATCAACTCAACCCAACGTCTCTGCCTGAGATTCAAATCCGGTTGGGTGAAGATGTACTTCAGACTTTGGTGATCAGTGAATATTTCGCAACGATTACCGAGGAGGTAATGTCGCCAAGTCTTAAGTGCATAGACTACGGCTGCAAGCTCTAGATCATGAGTAGGATAATTCTCCTCATGTGGGTGCAATTGCCGTGAAGCGTAAGCAATTACGTGTCGATCTTGCATGAGAATGCAACCTAGTCCTTGTCGCGAGGCGTCGCAGTAGATAACAAAGTCTTTGGAGAAGTCTGGCGGTACCAGTACAGGAGCAGAGGTCAGGCGTCTTTTCAGTTCCTGAAAGCTGTGCTCACATTGTGGAGTCCATTCGAACTTCTTATCTTTCTTGAGGAGTTCGGTTAGAGGTTTAGCAACTTTGGAGAAGTTCTCGACAAAGCGACGGCAATAGCTCGCTAAGCCTAGAAAACTCCGAACTTGCTTGACCGATTCGGGTGGAGTCCAATCAAGGACGGCTTGAACTCGCTCAGGGTTAACAGCAATACCTTTACCAGATATTACATGACCCAGATAGGTCACTTCTGACAACCAGAATTCACATTTTGAAAATTTGGCATAAAGGCGATGCTCTCGAAGTTTTTCAACACTAGCCTTAGATGTTCGGCATGTTCTTCCTTGTTCTTGGAGTAGATGAGTATATCATCGAGATAAACTACGACGAATTTATCCAAATACTCCATGAAGATTGAGTTCATTAACCGAGAAAAGGTGGCTGGAGCGTTGGTTAAACCGAAGGACATGACGGTGTACTCGTATTGGCCATAACGAGTAACAAAGGCCGTTTTAGGAATGTCCCCGTTTCTGATTTTGATTTGATGGTAGCCCAACCTCAAATCCATCTTGGAGAAGACTGAGGATCCAGCGAGCTGATCATACAGGTCGTTGATCCTGGGAAGCGGGTATTTGTTCTTGATTGTGACCAAATTGACAGGTCGGTAATCTACAACCATTCGGTCCGTACCATCCTTCTTCTTGACGAATAGGACGGGGCAAGCCCACGGAGATGAACTAGGGCGGATGAAACCCTTTTTCAAGGATTCATCGAGTTGCTTCTTAAGCTCGGCTAGTTCTAGGGGTGCCATCTTATAAGGTCTTCTAGCAATCGGAACGGTTCCTGGAATGAGGTCTATTACGAACTCAACATCCCTGTCAGGTGGAACACCTGGCAATTCCTCTGGAAAGACATCCGGGAAGTCACAGACTACCGGCACGTCCTCAAGGTCTGGCAAGGGGCTGGCGTTAAGAGAAGATAATTGTCGCTTGG